>NW_009594149.1:0-29531 GCF_000690535.1 Cariama cristata | reverse complement strand
GTGGTTCTTTTTGGGTGGTTCTGTCGGGTGTCGCGTTCCCCTTGGAAGTGGATTGGAAGTGCTCTGGCGGGAGGTGGATGTGCACGGTGCCCGTGGCGGTCGCTAACGGTGCGATGGTTTTTGCAGCCACTATGCGGATATCGATCCAGAAAACCAAAATTTCTTGCTCGACTCCAATCTTGGAAAGAAGAAATACGAAACTCAGTATGTAAGTACATAGCAGTGACGTTTCGAAAAACAAAAAAGGCGCTGTCTTGCCAAATTTATGTTTGTTTTAATTCTGAAATAAGTAATATTTTTCTATTAATTACTGCCTATCTCCCTTTTCTCAGCATCCGGGTACGACTTCCTTTGGAATGTCAGTATTTAATCTGAGCAATGCTATTGTGGGTAGTGGCATCCTTGGTCTTTCCTATGCCATGGCTAACACTGGGATTGCTCTTTTTGTGTAAGTATCTTTTGGTTCTTCAAAAAAACCCACCGTTCTGTTGTGCAATTAATAATGGAAAAATACTTGGTGCAGGAATATACCCTTTACAGAATACCCAGTCATTGCCGTAGGTGCCGAATTGCATTTTAGCATCTATGCCTTGTTTTAAATTAAGAGATTGTGATACAGCCGGAAGGACTTGCAAAAACTAAACAGGTTCATTGCAAGTTCTGCACCCCACAAAACATTTTACAGCGAATTTTCCTTTACTTAGCTGTAGTTTCTCTATGAATAGCTGGTATATTTCCCTTCAAAATTCCATTATCCAAGTGGGAAAAAGAGGTTCTGCATAACAGACTGAAGTCAGTATTAGCTTTTTCCTTCAGAGTTCACTGATGGAAATTAATGACAATGGAAACTTTTCAATTAGCAGAAGTTGTAATTGCACAAAAAGTACAGGATCAGGCTGTAGAAAGTTAAAAATGTAGACGGAAGAGGGTTATTTTATCTGTCTCTTGCAAGTCTGGCCGTGTCTGCTCTTAACAATTTTCTGTTACCCAGTCCTGCCAATGAGGGATACAGTCTCCTTTTCCTCAGCTGACATAGTTGTGCCTATACACCGATAAAGAAATCGGTTTTATGGCTGTGCTTTTACACAGTTCGGGGAACTGGTTTCAGCTACACCTATAAAAATTGCTGTCTCCCTTCAAGGGAGGGATGTGGAATAACCAGCATATCTTTATTGGTGTGTCTGTGTTGGCAGAAGCTTTCAGGTATCAGGCAGGAGTGTTGTGATGTAATTGGAAATGGCGTGAGGGAACAATTATCTACAGTGCTTCTAAATGCCTTGGGAAAGTACGTTTTTCAGGTATTGGAGGCAGTTCAGCTCACACAATGTGCACTATCAGTGACTGAGTGCAAATGGGAATCCGTGGATACGTTTACAGGAACTCTGTATTTTTACCCTGGAAATAGATAAGTGTGCTGAATGTTGAAGAACAAGTGAAGAGTAGCGTTTAGTTCAAAATTTGCCTCACTCTGTTGCCGGATTTCCGGAAAGCTGTAGGTCAGGTTTACTTCCAGATATTTCACAGTGTATCAGAGTGGCATCCAAGCTTCCTGAGGAAACTACCAGGGTGTAAAGTTTTGATATAAAGGATTTTATTTTAATGTGGTGATTTGATAGTTTTTTACTAAGGCTTTCACTTAGATGGTGCTAAACTGAATGAACAACTTGGCAGCATGAATTCTGTAGACGTCAGTTTCATGCTCTAAAGATGTTCTGCAGTAGGTATAAGATAATGAGTGTAATGTACATTAAAACATCTCTGAGGAGAGGGAAACAACTCTGAATTTAAGGTTAGATATTTGAACAGATTTGCATATAATAGGGGTCCTTTTTTCTGAAGAAAAAAACGTTCAAAACTGTCAGTTTACCAATTGGGTGCTGAGGTCATTTCATTACCATTCATTTCCAGGTGCTGCATTCAGATCTATTTGCATTAGTACTGATTCAAAGATAAACTAGCTTGTCGCCTTTCAGACCTTAGTGTAATTTGTATAGTTCCAAGGCAGGAAAGCAATCACGGATGATAGTGGGGATTTATGATGACACTGAGGGCATTACAGCCATCCTTTAATAACTAGGTTACAGATTCAGATCCAGGTGCAGTTGATTAAGGCAGTAAATTCTTGGAAGGCTCTGAGGAGTCACTTGTGTCAGTGCTGTGACTTGTCACTTGTGTCAGCGCTGAATAAATGAATGATACGGTCTGAAAGCCAGAAACGGGTGAGCTTCAAGAGGAGTTTGCTGGCTGATCTTGTCAACACTGTAGACGGCCGTTGAGGTGTCCAAGATCTGTGCTGTTTTAATGAAATGTAAGCCTTGCACATCTCGCTGCGAGCTTTCTAGTTGATGGCTGAATTAAATCCTGGTTAAGCTCTACCTGTCAGAAATACGGAGGTTTATTTGTGTGCATGCGTTGGTGTTGAATTGGCACAGTAACACGAGTTTCCTGGGTTCCTTGTACAGATCTGTGAAGCTTTTCTCAGGTGTTCTTGTTTCCAGTTCTTTGTGCTGCATTTACTAATTTCGCCAACGTTAAAAAATGACACAAAATGAGATGTAAAGAGTACTCTGGGAACTCTAAATGGAGCTTGCCGTTTTTGAGCAGATGTGCTGATTCTTAGGTTTCCTATAAAGCAGAGTGCTTGTATTGGTATAAGAAAGGCCAGGGGGTTTTTTGAATGCATTGTAATTTTCCACTGTGTTCTTCGGCAGTTGAGAAGTCCCCCCTAGTGTGCCACTCCTGGAAGTGCATGTGTTGTGGGAGAGATTTCTTGTTGAGAGATCCGAATTTTAGATGTTGCAAATGTGCTTCTGGAAGTAATATATATTGCGTGTAAAAGCCGTGGGGAAGATAAACAAGCCGCTAGTGATTCCTATGTAAGCACACATAAAGAGTTACTTTTGAGCAAAGAAAGTGTTTGGGTTTTTTTACGACAATAAATACGTATTTCCATTTGAAGACACAGCTCTCAATACATCTGAATTTTCAGTCAATTCTTTAAGGCTTTTGCAGTTTCATCCTTACATAAAAAAAGACGTAACTCAGGTTTAAGCTGAAAAGCTGATTTGTTTAAGACCAAGAGATAATCTTCACTTTAGCTACAGTTCATCACAACTCAGTGTTCAATAGATGGATGACATGCCGTTGAACAAGGATAGAGAGACAGGGGAAATACAGTTTCTTACAATGATACAAAACCATTCGCATTGATACGTTAAGTTATTTATATCAAATGTAGTCAATTATAATGGCCTGACGCTTGTCGGTGCTATGCCACTTTACACTGAGTATAAGCGTTGTTTAATCCTACACTAGCATTTCTCTATATGTCTCTGAAATGCATTTTAGTATTAAAATCCTTTCTAAACTAGGCATTAATTGGGTTTTCAGAACGCTTTTGGCTGGCCTTAGAATCTACAAGCTTTTCCCAGATAATGTGATTAATTTTAATGTTTGATCCGCCTTTATTTAATAAGGTTACAATAAGTCATTTATGGCTATTAAAAATTTGCGTGTTTCTCCCCCCCCCCCAGGATACTCCTGCTGTTTGTCTCAATATTTTCTTTGTATTCCGTGCATCTCCTTTTGAAGACTGCCAATGAAGGAGGTATGGCAAATTACTATTTTACAAACATACGGTACTTGCTTCATAGGATATCTTCGCAAAACACACTCTTCCAATGGATTATTTTGTTTTCTTTTAGGATCTTTATTGTATGAACAGTTGGGAATGAAGGCATTTGGTATGGCTGGAAAACTTGCTGCTTCTGGATCAATTACAATGCAGAACATTGGAGGTGAGGACAAGATCTTAAAATGTCTGTACTGTCAATAGTAATTGTTCCCTACTTATTCTTGGAGACTTTTTTTTTTTTTTCACACAACATGTGTTCATTAACTGCTTGTGTTCAAGTGACGTTATGAAACATGTTATGTGATTCTTGCATCTTGTGGCATATTCTATATTTGTAATGATCTATGATGTTATTCACCTACAGCTATGTCAAGCTACCTCTTCATAGTGAAATATGAGTTACCATTGGTCATCAAGACATTTATGAACATCGAAGAGACCACAGGGTAGGTGTTAGAACTCCTCATCAGAGAAACTATTAGGAGAAACAAATACGGAGACCATATACATTTTTATATGAAGACCACGTTCGGTACACCATAGGGTAGCTTCTTACTCAGACAGAGATACAGTAAGTTTGCCCTTCCCCTGAGTGCTCCACTTCATTTAGATCCAGCCTGTCCTGGGAAAAGGGTAGAAAAATACAGGTATTGCATCATGTCACAGAAAGCTGTTCTCTAAAGAACACCAGGTAAGTGTTAATGTATGTACCAGTCAGTACATACTCCTGATAAGGAAAGGTAAATGTGGTTATGGTTGGTTTGGTTTGGTTTTTGTCTTCTTACTGCATTCCAACTGGGTTGGACTGATTATTTTGGTTTTCTAGTGTTAATATTATGGGAAGTGATTAAATACAAGACTGAGGTGCAGTTATGTAATGAATGTCATAAGGAACAGTTCTCAAAAAGGCATGGGGACTAAACATTGCACTGAAACAGAGTTTATATGCCCAAGACTAAAATGGTGGGTGCATTGCCATTTAGCCCTGGAGGCACCTTGACTCCATAGTGGCTTTCCTGCTTGACTTTAAAAGTGGGTGCCTTGGGTAGGGTTCATTTTATCTAACCGTACCGTCAGAAAGTTAAGTTTTGAGCTCATCGTTACTCTGGTCTTTGTATCATCAGTGGAGAAAGGCGATTCTCTGTGGTGGTTGGTTCAGCGCGCCTGGCATAGGTGCCTGTCTTGGGCCTCTCCAAAGAACAGTTTGTCCTATCGCTCTGTATTGAGAGGATGTGTAAAAACAGCTATCTAAAACAAGATGCCTGACTTCAGATGGATAGAGTTAAGTGCTATAAATCTCACTCTTCAGAGTTGTACTTCTGTGCCTTGTCCTGAAGTGTCCCAGTCTTGAGAGGGCTGAGCAGCTCAAGACTCCAACTTGCACCTAAGCCTGAGTTCAGAAGGTAGGCATTTTTCTGCCTGTGTTCCCCAAGGGGTTCAAGCCGTTTGGTGGTGTTCATACAGCTTGCTGATGGATATTGTCATGACAACAGTGCTAGCCATATTTTTTTTTTCCTTTTTTTTTTTTTTTTTTTAAATGTACTTAAAGAATGCATCCACCCCATTTACTTAATAGTGTAATGTTTACAAATTCTTTGCTGGGAAGGTTCATTTCCCTCCTTGGGCTGAATTCAAGTCCTTATTTTCCACTTCTTAAAGTCCCTGGAGTAGCCAGTATTATGAGGGGGCTTGGAGGCAAGTATTTTTAACTGTCCCATTTTCAGAGAAGAATTCAAAATCTGTTGCAGTTCAAGAGGGAAAGTTAAAGGCTGTGAATCTTGCTGGATACAGCTGCTGCTCTGCAAATCTGGCAGACAAAACTGAAGAAATTGAGATTTGTATCTTAAGTGTTTTCTTGTTGGCTGGTACTAGGTAGCTGTACTCTGATTTAAAGTAAATCTTTTCTCAGTTCTCTGGCAATTGTGGACCCCATTTAACTGACTCTCTCCATGCGTTGCTTAGGGGAGTCTGGGTGGCTACCATTGGCATGGATTCCACTCTGGCAGCCTGGTGCCTAACATGTAAGCACTTACCTGTTTAAATGTCCCAAAATAACGCTTACTGTAGAAGATATTCTGGAATTCTGAGACAATAGTACAAATACTAGCTCCATTATTAAACTTTATTTAGCAATTTTTTGAAATAGTCAGCTGTATTTTAAATTCTTTGCTCTTCAGCACAGAAAAACTTGTTTAAGTCCATGGGCTGAAAGTCCTGATGGCCTCCGCGTGGGGCATGCACAGTAGCAGTGCACATTCTTATGACTGTATTAAATGCTAGGAATCTCTGTGCTGTGGTTTCTTTTAAACGTACCACAAGACCAATATATTTAAAAAAAAAAAAAAGACAACAAACGATCCATGACATTAATGTCCTACACATCTGAACTTTCTAAAGTACATTCTTTACATTTAGTTATCCCAGATAAAACTGGGGAAAGAGATGACCAAATTGGCTTTGCATTTACTACATAAATCCTGAGCAAGTCTGTTAAAGGTATTTGGTATTTCCGCTACCATATACTGGCTTATAATTCAGCAATTGAGTTTGAATGCACAAATTTCCAATTAGGTCATTAATTTTTCTTTGTTTACCTAAGTAGTATACAGTCCATTTTAAAATAAATACTGTTAGATGATACCATAACAGGATATAAAGTATTAATATTTGGGAATAATGCTTAGTGTTACTTTAATTGCTTAAAGCATGTAGGATGATCCTGTAGGATGGACGATTAAAGCAGTTACCCTGCCACGATTAAATACTCAAGATAGTTGTTCTGTTAGTTCAGTGAAACTACATTATATTTACACAGGTCGAACTTTGGGTTTCTGTATTTCAAAGGAAGATGTTAATCTTCTAATACTCAGAAATGTTTTGTGAAAAAATAGGTGCTGCTTCTTACGGAATAAATGGCAGAAATGATCTGAAGGAAAAAAGCTTCTGAGGTTCTTACCATAATTTCCCTTCTGAAAGGGACTAAACGTGCCTCCAAGAGACACCCAGTGCTTGTTGGAGTTTTTTCAGCCAGTGGGCTTGAGCTACTGCCTTAACTCCAGCCCTCACCTGTTTTTCTTTAACTCCCGCAGGGCACCCAACAGACTTTTATTTCCATTAAAAGTGGATCACCCCCATGCTGGGGCCCTGCATGATGATTCTAATACATCTGGAGAGTTGGGAACCAACATTTAAGCGAATTACTTTTTTTCCATGAGTGATCCCAGCTGACTTTTTTTCTGACCAGTCATTCACTTTCCTGTCTTCTGACTTCCAGATGCATATTAATTTTAGAAAAGGACACTAAAGGAAAGGCACAATGCAGGTTTGGGGTGAGATAAGAAGGTATCGTAGGGCTTTAGGTCCGTATAGTAAGCTGAATGCTAATCCTGTGTGACATCAGGTACTACGTTTTTTTTAAGAAGCCATATGTTGTAGAAGATAAGAGTGAAGACTAAACTGCAAATGTCGTAATTTTTAAATACTTTGTTTACTTACAAATATTACCTTTTTTCTACAGAGAGTGGTATCTTAACGGCGACTATTTAGTGCTGCTGGTGTCTGTCATCCTCATTCTTCCTCTGTCCTTACTGAAAAATTTAGGTAAGCAGTAGAATACAATCAAAATAAAAATGCATTGAAAATACTGTTGGGAAATGGGTTGATACGATGTTTCAGTCTTGAAGTACTATGTGAGTTAACAGCAGTCTACAAACTGGTCTCTTGGGACTAATCAGTGTTTAGGTAATTGCTGTCAGTCTATTTAAAAAAAATTTTGAAGAGGAAAAAAAAGATCGAGTCAGGTATCCTAAGTTACGGATGTGTTTGTGAAAAACAAAAGGACAATAGATAGGGTAGCTTTAGAACAAGGCTGAACTGTAAGTTTCTGTTTGTGTACTTACCACAAAGTTTGACCTATTTTGGTCAGTAGTGAAATAGTATAATACTGTTACTAGCTAATAGTGTTATTAGCTATTCTACAGCAGTCTCAAAAGAATAGAGACGCTAGCCCTGGTTGGTAAAATAGGCTTTGCAATGTGAATAGAAGTCACCTTTTTCATTTTAGATCCTAGACAGTAGCAGAATATTTGTACCAGATGCTTTATCTGAAATGGCTGTAATTCAGTGATTTATGTGAATGATTCAGTTAACACACTGTTTGTTCAGAGAACCCTGTAGTGGAAGCTTACTAACTGATAGTCTCGATGTGAATTACTTTCTCAAGTTACTACTTTCTACAAATTAAGTGAATCAATAAAAACAGAAGGGAAAAAGGCTAAGTTGTCTCATAGTGCATTCTATTAGAATGAATCCTATAATCATTCTTAGTATATCATAAAAAGTTCACATAGTTGTTGGTGTGGGTTTTCTGTTACAGGCATTTTTTTGGAAGTTATAAAGTTTAATATTACAGACTGACTGTAGGTACAGACCCTAATATGTCTTTGAGAACTCTCAGATCTGGGTTGAGATTAGCGGAAAGTCAATGAATAATTAACTTGTTCTACGTAACACTAAGAAAATGGCAATCTAAAGACATCACAGACAGAATATATTTTGTCATAATGTTATGACTCGAATGGTGTTTCTGTTTATTGTACCTTAGATTTTTTTTTTAATCTTTCTTGAACACAGGATATTTGGGCTATACCAGCGGCTTTTCCTTACTTTGCATGGTCTTCTTTCTGATTGTTGTAAGTATAATCTTGTAGACTTCCAGTGCTTGTAAAACCACATTTCGAAGTCAAATTAAACACAGTTTCTGGAAAGTTTCATATATTGCATTAGTCAAAGTAACAATACATACATGGCTTTATTTCTAGGTAATTTGGAAGATGTTTCAGATTCCTTGTCCTATGAGCAGTGACATCATGAACATGACATTAGTAAATGCGACACTGGCACCTTTGGTAGATGAAAACATAACAAGTGATGACATGTGCAAGCCAAAATATTTCATCTTCAATTCGCAGGTAACTGACTAAAAATCAGGCTCTCTGTTGAAAATAACTAAGAGAGACTAAATACATAGCAGATAAATTAGGTCATTTTTCCTTCAAGTAATTGCCTGGTTCTAAACTCGGGATGTGCCGGGACTTTCTGTTCCGGTAGAGTTAGGCACTGTTTACCTCATGCAAACTGAGTGTTTCCATACTCCAAATACACAGAAACCAGAGAAGCTTGAGGTGCCTACCTGAGATGAGTGGCAATAAACCCATCTCTTATTCTTCAGCACAGCATTTCTCAAGCTTTCTCAAGTAAGTTAGTAAAATATTTTTAAAAACAGATTGCAGAAGGAAACGAAGTAAATAGTAAAAGCGTGCAAATGGGAAATGTATGCCAGGGTTTGGAATAGACTTTTAAGTTCCAGTCACAAAGTCTTGACTGTCATGAATGTTCCCAGTTAGGTGGTGAATCCCCGCAGATGGGGACGAAGGACGGGTAACAGCCAGTACCAAGGTCAGGCTGTAATGGCTTAAGCCTATGAGATGCAGAACATCACTCTGAACGCAAATACATTCAGCTCAGCAGGACTTCAGTGAGATGTGAGAGTATTTGGTACCTCAGGGTCTGCGTTTAAGAAAATACGAACTTGTTTTAATTTTTGCCAGAGTTTCAGTTGTAAAGAATAGCTAGTCTTTATCAAAAACTAAACTGATGCCCAAGTCAAAACTGAAAAATCTATTGATGAATTTTTTAAAACTAAATCTCTAATGTCTGTTGAGATACTTAAGAAAGATATTTTTGTTTTTCAGACCGTCTATGCTGTCCCAATCCTAACATTTTCTTTTGTCTGCCATCCTGCAATTCTTCCTATCTATGAGGAACTGAAAAGGTAAATGTTAGATCTGTGTCTGTAACTTCACTAAACAAGCAGAAGTAGTGTAAGACAGTATGTTCTCATTGCAATGATTCTTTTTCTCTTTCTTACAGCCGAAGCCGTAAAAGAATGATGAATGTGTCTTACGTATCTTTTTTTGCCATGTTCCTCATGTATTTATTGGCTGCTCTCTTTGGATACCTGACATTTTATGGTGAATATTGCCTTCTCTGCTTTCCTTTAAATGAATTATGTTCTGCGAAACCACAATGTTATTTTTAAGTTAGAACAAGCAAGCATTTACTATGGGTTCTAAATATACACTGTTTGTGGGGGTGATTTTTTTTAATGCTATTATAAGTGCACACCCAAAAGGAGATCAGTAGTAGAATTAGGCCCAAGGCACAGAATTAAAATTGGATTAAAATGGATTCAGTGCCTCCAAGTTATCCTATGTAAAATGGAGACGTGCTTACAGGAGCTGTTGAGGCTTTCAATTCATACTGCTGTAACTGTAAAATTCGCTTAGGATTTAGAGCAGAAGCGGTTGTTAGAGAAGTATGTCAACTACATCTAATTAAAATACTCTTTTCTTTATAGGAAAAGTTGAACCAGAACTGCTTCATACCTACTCTGCTTATCTGGGTGCTGATGTTCTTCTTCTTATTGTGCGTCTCGCTGTACTTATGGCTGTAACCCTTACTGTGCCTGTAGTTATTTTCCCAGTAAGTCATTTGTTTTTTTAATCTTGCTACCATTTTTTTTTATTTTCATCACCTGCCCTGCTGCAGTCATTTACTGATTTGGCAACTCCCATTTATTAACGTATAGAATTTTTCTCTTAACTGAAAAAAGAAATATATTCTAATAAACCTGGTGAAATATCTCTATACTGTTAATTCAAATAAATAAATAGGCAACATTTACAAAGCAGTAGATGCAAATATGTTCAGTTATATTGTTTTCCTGGTATGGTTTGACTGGGGAGGTGGAACGGATTGCCCCTTTATAAAAGTACTTGCACTGTTGTATTATTAGTTTACAAAAGTCGGTGTGTTTTTGTAAGTTCATTGTGAACGTGAATTCTGGCCATTTAGGTGTATATTGTTGTGCAGCATCCTTAGATGTTACAAAAATCCCTGGCGTTTATTTTTGTTCAAGACAGATGTTTTTTCTTGGTTTGTCTGCATTACTGGCTGTGCTTTGAATATGTAAATCACTGAAAAGAGAAGCAGACCAGAAACACAGATCTGCCTCTCAAGTGTAGGACGTCAATATTTTTAAAAAAAAAAAAAAATTACTTTCATGTCTTTCAACTTCTATTAAAATCTGAAGTGTTCAGGAAAATTATGTTAAAGTACTTTCAGAAGGAAGGTCTAATTCAGGTAATGGTCACTGACTTCCACAATGAAGACTAATGTCATTTTTTTTTTTTTTTCCCTTCTTTTCCCTCCGCCCCCCCCTTCAAAAGATCCGCAGTTCCATTACCCAGCTGTTGTGGGCAGGGAAGGAATTTAGATGGTGGCGTCACTGTTCCATTACAGTTGCTCTTTTGACGTTTACCAATGTGCTTGTTATCTTTGTCCCTACTATTCGAGACATCTTTGGATTCATCGGTAAGCATTTTCACGTCAGTTCAAGTAGTCTTTCAAATCTCAGAAAATATAGTTCCGATCTACTTAAATTACATTTACCGGTTTATGAATATTTATTTCTATGCTTTTTCAATACAGGCGCATCTGCGGCTGCCATGCTGATCTTTATACTTCCTTCTGCCTTCTATATCAAATTAGTGAAGAAGGAACCAATGAAGTCAGTGCAGAAGATTGGGGTATGTATAGGCAAATCTGTAATCGTGACACTTGCTTACTAATTCAGAGCAAGAACTTCAGTTTCCTTCTTAACGACTTAAGAATTTTGAAGTCCTGGTGAAGGTAGTTGATGAGTTGGCATTTAAAGTTACCTGGCTTAACCCATGGGAGTTGCATAGGTACTCAGAACTGAGGAGACAACCGTCACAAGGCCCAGTTCACTTCGGTGTCATCCCCAGCCCCCAGTCTCAACAATAGTTGGGTCATTCCGTTGCTGATAAGAACCAGACTTCAATACACTACCTTTGCTGAAAAAGTTGTGTTCTTTAAATTTGCTTTCAAGACTTACTTACATAATTTACCTCATAAAAGCTGACCTCCACCCATCTTTTGGGTCAATCTTGACTGACCTGAGTGTTCTTGCTGATCTTGGGCGTACTGACTCGGAATTAAATCTTAGGCATCCCGAGTCAGAATCAAGTCAGCGCAGTGGCACAGCCTGACTGGTATTGGCAGCCACCTTAACTTCCCTCAGTTGAGGGTGAGGTCTGCTGTACTGAAAATAAATTTACTTTTTTTTTATTTGAAAAAGGACCCCACATGTGAGAAAGATACCTATTGTTCATTGTGATCTCTTGTCTCTTTTACTTTGTCCTCCGTGCGCAATGGCATTTGTGCCATAAATGAGCATGACTTTGTGGGTGTAGTAGCAGAATCTGAAATACTTCTTCTGTGTTTTCTTTTTTCAGGCTGCATTCTTCTTTCTAAGTGGTATACTTGTGATGACTGGGTGTATGACGCTCATTATTCTAGACTGGACCCAGAATGTTGCATCTGATGGCCATTAACTGTCCTGGTTCAATCTCTAATACTCCACTTCAAATGCCAGTGTTCACTCAGATACCTACTGAGAATGAAAATGAGCTATTCGGCTTCCTTTAAAATGCAGATTCTTTGTTGATGGTTCTTCTGATTGTAGAATACCCAAACTCTGTCTTTAAGAAACTATTCTGCATGATGGAAGTGGATATTGCCATCAAACCACGTGAGTGTCTGGCTGAAGGAAGTGACAACTTTATTCCATTCCAGAGAATGGACGGAACTCTCTGTAGACTTTTATCAAGCCATGTTTGGCTTTCGTCATTGTTACTTGGATATTTTGTTATTTACTTGAATGTGCCTAATGGAACCATTTGATGTGAGAAAAATCTCTTTACTTTACAGCAAAGTGTTTAAATAACCAATGAGAGAGAGAGAGAGAAACACTATTATTTTTTGTACCAAAAATTCGTATGGACCTCAAAAGCACTATTTTGACTTTAAGAAACATTTTTCTAAAAAGAATGAAAGAAGAACATAGAAGAGCTCATAAAAATATTTAATCGGTGTCCTAAATTAAATCTAGTTTGCCTTTCTGTAGAGGCATAATTACAAGAAATTTTATTTTAAAAAATACGTCTAATGGCCAAAACTGAAAATTAATCGATTCAAGTCAAAATTCTCTGATTATAAATGCTTCCCACAAAATTCACTTAGTTCGAAGTGGAGTGAAAATAATCCTGAAAATCATTTGTCGGCTTACTTAAGTAACTACAGTTACCTTAGTCCCAAAAATGGTGTGGAAACCCAAATTTTCAAGCTTTAAAAAAATGACCCTTTAGAATGGGTACGTTTGAGAAAAATGTAGTTAATCTAGAAATCGTAAAGATGGCGTTGACATTTCCCTTCTTGAGGTACTCAATAGTGCAATTGAGTAAAACAGGGTTTGGGGGTTTTTGCTTTTCTGGGTTTTTTTTCCTGTTGTAGATAGAAACTGAATGGCCCTGGAGCATCTGATGCCATTAATACAAAACTCCTTCCTGGAGTTCTCTTTATTAATAAGGTCCATTGTCAGTTGTAGCAATGTTTGTTGGTTTTTGTTTTTTTCTGTCCAATCTATCTTGGAAACACTCTGTAGGAAAACAAAAAGGTCCTAATGTAGTTTACTAGTTGTATAATATTCAGAAACTGTACAGTATTTCTCAAATTACTCATCCTTTATTGGATCTTGAATTACTTGACTATTCTGTTCTGAGTCAAATCCACACAATAACTGCACCAGTATTTCATGCTTGGTACAAACTCTCTTCACATACACAACTGGGATTCCTCTTCCAATTTATACTGTATAGTAGTATCAAAGATAACCTCATAGGCTGGATAGTCATCTCATACTTGTTTGCTTCCGAAATAGGTAGGTTTCTTATGAGCCCTAGCTAGCTAGCTGATGAACAGGTGCTGTATGGTTGTGATTAGCTGTTTTGTTTCTAGTGCATGTTTACTCTTTCATTCTGATCCCAGGTTGAAGAGAAATAACACTTGTATAACAGCGTACTGGGCTTATAAGAGGTTCTCAAACGCAACAATATTGGGTACAAAAGCCTAGATAGAGATTATTAATGAAATAATCATGGCAGCGTGGTCGACTGTCTTCATCTGACATGATGTTTTAGAAACCTGATTTACAAAGTTCCACTCGGTCGTTGTGTCAGAGGGAACAAGTAAAGGCCTGTGATCCATTGATTAAACAGTGCCTGAGACTTGACTTGACTCTTTTTTTATTCCCTCCCCGCCCCCCCGCCTCCTGTAGAATTAATTGGGAACAAATCTAAATGATAGTCACTGTTTGGCAGATAATGTCAGTCTCTGCCCAGCCATTTAAAATGTAGGGCAAAAAAAGTTGCAGTAGGGAAAAAAAAGTTGCAGGTATTTTGTATTGATACTTCTGCATGACTGTAAGTATTGGTCACTGAGTCTGTAGTGTAAAACTGTAATGAGAAGTTAGATTCCTCTTGTGTTGTTTGTATTATTAGTTCGGTGGTACTCAACTGGCAATTAACGATCCTGGAGTCAGCACTGACGAACGCTCCTTAGGTACTTCTCTGCCTCAGGTACTGTCCGTCTGTGGCGAACCATCCCTCGCTGCCTGATCCCACAGAAGTGCTGAGCGCCTGCCTCCTCAGTACTTGGGCAGCTTTGCTTCTTCCCCTCCGCGAACGTAGGAAGGTGGAAGCGGATTCAAACCTTGTCTACCTTTGAGCAATTTGTAGCACATAAGGGATGAAGTGCTTCCCTTGCCAGCATTTAAAAAGAAGGAAAGTGAGGAATCGCCTCCTTTCTCTCAGTAACCGTAGAAGAGGAGGGAGGTAGAAATGAGAAGTTACTGCGCGGTCCTTCTCAGCAGCCGGAGAGGAGAAAGATTTTTGTGATGACACCTCATAGTCTATCGTACATGTCACTTAATTCTCTGAATGTAGCAATTTCCAGATTTTACATGATGTATTATTTGATGACTGGCTCTCCACCTGCAACAGTTGAGTTCCACTTGGCTGATTTCCAACATACGATTTTTATTTTTTTTTCCCGAACCTGTCTGCTTAAAGTTACCTACATGACAAACCACCTGAAAGAGCAGCTTCAGTATTAAACCACTGTTTTGTCACCTCAGTTAGACATTACTGTCTTCCATGATATTTCAGTCATAAATGTAACATGTTATTTATAAAACATTAATCCATTAAAACTAAACCTATTTTTCAATATTTATGATAGTGTATGTACATAAATTGTATGTGTGTATATACTGTAAATACAATGTATATAATGTAGCTTGGAATCTGGGATTTATGTATATATTCCTCTCTCATTACTGATTGTTACATCATTTCAAGGAGTTGTTCATGTTGTACGTCTGTATAACAACTGTCCGAGGAAAGAGTCTTTTACAGCAAAATGTAATGCTTGCAAAAATGGAAGAAATGTGTTAACCCCTAAGATGTGTAAGAAAACACTAAGATTGTATTTATTACAAATGTATATATTGCAATAAACACAGGAGTCACTTGGGTCCATAAAAAGCATCGTTCAGGTTCATGTATACTTCTGCTCTAAAATTTACCATGGATGTTTTGATTTCCTGAATGCAGCAACTTAACAGCTATGACGATCTAACGTATTGTTCAGGCCACCAAATTCAGGCATCCTGCGGTACATCCCTGTACATACCTGTAAATACCTGCAGTATCGTTAGGGGCCAGCAGTCCAGCTCCAGTTGTTGGCAAGGAGTGCAACACAGTTTCAATGAAACATTGTATGTTTGGTTTAATTGATATAAATAAATAAATAGGTAATCCTGAGCAATGTTGTGGTTTTTTGGGGGGAGGCATTTGAAGGATTGTCTTAAACATGATGTTGAAAGTGTATCTTTAATTTCATGTATATTTATTTATGAGCACTTTTCAGGAAGGGGTGGGGGGGAAACATACAACAAAGTACACAATTTATGACACTGCAAGAGTAAACAGAACAAGTCTGGACATTAAAGAAGGAGCCTGTGTTACGTCATTTTTTGCAGTACAGGCGTACCTGGAGACAAGACTCAATGTGTTAGATCCTGTATAAGTGTAATAAATGAGTGAGTTTTGCCAAAACCCTATGCCATTTTCCTGCAACTGAATCTCCAGGAGAAGAGTAACTCCTGCTGTAAAAAAATTTCAAAACCAGTGCATCTGTTTTACGTGTATTTTAGCAATTTGATGCAAACCAAGTGTGGCGTAGCAGTTCTTTGGTCTCCAGAAATCTCTTATCAATTCATACGAATCTTTGTCTTTCCCAAATACGAAGAACTGGGTGTGAGAGGCATAGGAGGTGTAACTTGGTGTGTTATGTATACAACAAAATAGTATATGAAAGGAGTATTAGAGAGGCATAGTGAAGTAGCCTGAAATTAGGAAATGCCTCAATTAATGTTGCTTTAATTACATGATTACGTAGTATTTTTCACTGGAAACCTCACTGAGTACCTATTCATTATTTTTATCATGTTTTCTATGTGTTTGCAGTGTTTATGTATTTGCTTGAAGTCCAAAGCCCATCCTGACGAGGGATGAATGTCCTCATTTCTCTCTAGTTCTCATTTTAATGTCGTCTTTGTGAAATAGTTACTCATTTTCACAATGTTGCAGGCCCTTAAGAAGGTGTGAATCAGTCTGCACCTCTGGGGACCTGAAGTGTGGCAAGGCAGCACTGTGAAGCAGCCACGCAGTTGGGTCCACAATTTAACACCCTGCACGGGTGTATCTTTTTATTTCAGCATTGGCTTTCGTGCATCTGAAGCGTAACTGCAAACAGGTTTTGAGTGATCATCATTCTTGAAACGAGAACCCTGAGCATCAAGTTAGCTGCTTGGAAAGGGTGATCCTGTCTGGGAATGATCATTCTCATCGCTTGGCTACCGTCACACAGGAATTTCGCGGCAGTAGAGAAGCCCTTTCCCTCGAATGCCGCTTGACTAGTTGAACAATTAACCCACCTCTCCCCAGTCAGGCATTTCCATCAATTTAAATAATATGTGAAGGAGTCGTTTCTACACACTTCTGATTCCTCCCAAGAGCTGGCTCATGCTGTGTGATGAATGAGACGGTGCAATGGTTAAAAAAATAAACAAATTGCGTTGTGTGACAGCATCTAAAATCCCGTGCTTTGAACCTCTTTACCCACCACCAGGCCTTTGCTCCGGAGCGGGGTAAGCTGTCTCTTAGGTTTTATTCACCACGCTGAGATTTGGGAATCTCTCAAGGCCTCTGCAGGTGGGAGACGGCATCTTTACTTTCTCCTGGTTCCCCTGGAGTTCACCCCTTTCCCCGGCCCGGCCTCGCCAGGCCTGCTCTGTCCCAAGGCCGTGGCCAGGCCCCTCAGGCCATGCCCTGCGGTGCCCCGTGCCGTAGCTCCTGTCCCTGTCCGTGGGGCAGCCGCGGCTCCCCGTTGGTCTGTGCCCGGGTTTCCTCTCTGGAGAGAGAGAGAGCAGAGGGTGGCCGGTGCATGCCCAGGTTTCAGTGCCCGAAGGAGCTGAGCTGCCACGGGGGAGCCCCCAGCCCCGTCCCTCCAGGAAGGCGGCCATGGCGTCCCAGCGCCCGCTTCCTCCGCCCTTCTGGCTTCAGTCTCTTGAGCCCCCCCCGCTTTCCCCTGCATTTCCTTCTGTCTTCTTGCCCAGCTGCTTTCAGCTGACTCCCTGTCAGCTCTGTCACCCTTCCTCTGGCCCCAGGCCCAGTTTGCCAGCTCCCCAGCAGCGCCGCTGGCCCAGCCCCTCTCACAAGCCACCTTCTCCCCTCGCCTACCGCCCTCACACCCACACGCCGGCCCAAGGCCAGCTCCCGCCCTGCCGTAATCACTGTGCCCAGGCACAGCTAGAAACACCTCCCTTCGATCCTCCTAGTCCCTGCCCCGCTGGTCTCCTTATGGCCTCCACGCTAACTACGAGCCGCCTTTTCTCGTTTTCTGGCCGTCCCGCCAGCCCCAGCTCTCCAGCAGCCCCGCAGCGATTCCGCCGGCGGCCCGCAGCCGCCCACGGCCACGCTCCCTTCAGGTACCTCTTCTCCCCCCTCCAGCCTTTGGCTGAGCGCGAAGCCCCGCTGTAGGGAATGGGAGGGGTGACTTTTCCCAGGAAAAATGGTTCATTATTTTACTACGGGAAAACCTCCCCTTTTCCCCGATTTTACTCTCAAATGGCTAATTGTTTTTCCACACAGATGCACAAAAACACCACCCTGCTGCCGTTACTCGTAATGGAAAATGTCAGGAGAAACACCTGAAGCCAGGTAACGTTTAAAAGAACAGAAACACATTCCAGTAAGGGAACACTCAGGTAATCCCAGTAACAGGTGGCATCATCAACCACGTTTGAAAATGTTATTTAAATTAGAAATAAGTGCTATATTTTATTTTCATTGTTATTTACACATATTAAAAAGGGAAAAAAAAAAAAGGGTTTCCAATTGTAGAACATAAATTGATAGGTAATATATGTTGGATAGGTACTAACAATAATGTAGAAATTCAGTATGGGTCTTGGAAAGGAAGCGTAACTTATAGAACTAGCTTTTTGGTGATCTTTAAAAATCTTCTTCACATCCTCTCCAAACAGCTCAGATGATAGATATTGCAGCAAAATTAAACGGAGCCAAGTGAAGTACTGCGGATATTCCCAAATGCTCAGGAGTTATTGGGCCAGGGCTAACATGGTCAATCACGTGTCTACTTTTTGTTCAAACAAAAGCCAGTTTATGAACAGCCAATATTGCTCCTTCAGTCAGTGAAATGATTCCGTGCGCTGGTAGAGTGTATCTCGGGGCTGGAGCCCAGGCCACGCCACAGAACAGACGGACAGACAGACCGACAGGTCTCATGGGAGGCGGCGTGGGCTGGGAGCTGCCCCTGCCCCGGCGCTGTCACCTGGGGGGCCCCCACCGAGGACTTGGGCGATGAATAAAATGGGCAGGGGCTTCTGCTGCGGGCAGGACACGGGGAGCACATCCCAGCCCCATGGCTGAGGAAACCGGTGAGGAAAACAAGATGATGGGGAAAAAAAGCCACAGCAGACCCACAACTTTGTGGAAACACGGGGAGCAGACACGGAAAGCATGAACAGAGTTTTGCTCCGTGTCCATCAGCAAACGGTAGCAACCAGAAGAGAGACCTTCAGAAGCCAGGTTTGCAAATAGCTGACACTGAAATATTTGCATCGCTCTTTTGACACAATCAGGGAAGCATCAGCTGTGAAACTGTTGCTCTGCAAGGATTACTGGACTCCAAGTGAAAATGGCACACGAGAGATGTGTTTTTCTGGAGAAAAAATGAGGAAGTTCCTAAGAACTACCAGCGGCAGGAAACCGAGCTGTCACAAGAAGCTGCCGAAGAGTTGCCAGAGGCGAGCGCTGGGTGCAGGTATTTCCTGCCGAGGAGCCGCGCCAGGAGCAGCCAGCCTGCTGCGTACGCCGGCCCGGCCGCAGACCGCGAGCCAAAATGTCTCGACTCAGGAAATGATGAAATCTGCACTAACAAACACCGATCGGCCGCCCGTGGGGACCGTCCGTAGCCTCCTGCCGTTGCCCAGCTCCAAAGGGCTGCACACTTCCTGCTGGTGCAAGATTTTCACGCTTGCCTTCTTCCCAAAGATCAGACGGGTCTCTCGCCTCAATGCAAAGATGATGTTTCCGAGGACAAATAAGACTGAAGTTCTTCTGATCAGATTATTAAAACCACAGGTGTCCAGGAAACATTCTGGAGTAGCTGAGCCACGCTGGATGCAATGGTCATGGTTTGGGGTGAGTCTCTGTGTGTGTGTCTGTGTGCACACACTGGGAACAGAGGGTACAAGGGCTCTTCCAATCTCCTTGGACTTACCTGGAAAGACAATAAAAAGTCAAATGTGGAAGTGAAGCCCACAAGTCCCTCTTCTAGTAAATCAGACAAAACCCAATATTGATTCCCATACCTACATTTTTTTTCTTCGTCCCAGAAAGGTCCAGGATTCTCCAAATTCCTCTTGCACGTTGTGCTTTGGAATCCCATACTTACTGTGGTAGCTGCAGCAAGCTGGCCTTTAATCTCCATTCCTTCTGCGAGAGCATTCATTTTGGGTATGCCATATTTCACATACCTGGCTCCTTCAGGTCTTACACTGTCAACTTAAACACCAAATTGATTACAAAGCACAAATGCAGGAGCCTTTCCTTTCCCAGGGCCCAGCCCTAAGCTCTGCAGTGAGCTCCTCTAAACTACCAAAGCAAATACAGGCCATGTCACCAGCCGGGTCACACTAGCGTAGGAGCTGTGGTTCAAAACCGAGTCAGTAGTTTAACGTAAAACAAACGGTTTTGGCTTTTTGCTACCACAGATTTCCAGCCATCGTGATAGGTCAAATGCAGCACTTCTCCTGCACTTAACAGAGCCAGTTTCCATCTTGTGGTTAAATTTCTCAACCCATTTAAACAATCCGTATCTTGGATCAACACACGGCTTATCTCCGAGTCCCAGTGGAGACGTCCTATGACGGTTATTATGTCTGAGCATGGCTAACTGCTAGAATATCCATCTGTCCTCCCCTGCAAATTTTAGTTTGGCAGGGAACAGCAGTCTTCTCTTCTGTGTTTTCTAGCAGCAACTTGACCAAAACTAAACCTCTGAAGTATTTCCCTTCTTACTTGCATATGGATAAGTGTGGGAAAGAATCAGATCCTATCTTTGTCATCCAGAAACTTTAGAGAACGATGAAATCCTTCTGAAAAAGCCATCAACAACTACTTGGAGTAACTACTTTGATTGCCACCTTGTTTTTATAAATACGGAGAAGATTTAAACCCATGGAACCTAAAGTACTTTTACAGCTGATTTTGATTCCGTCAGTTCTGCTGTTATCTGAGCGGAGCTGCCCGTGTGATTCAGACTTTTCCCTCGCTGATGTGTCTAGACACGGTGCTTTCCCTGTCTCTGCACAGTGAGTTATTATATGTAGTCCAATAACACAGAGATAAAACTATGGAAGTTCCTCTGCAAAACCTTTCCTGCTTTCATTTCTTTCGCTCTTCTTCAGACCAATGTATTGTAGCTTTCCCTTCTCCCCTTCACCACAGACACCCAAAACCATTCACTTTTCAAATTGCACAAGGTTTCAAAAACTTCTTAGCACTTCTTTTTTTCCCCAAATAAATGTCTGTCTTTGCTTTTCACTTGCTTTGTAGACTTTCCCATATGATCTTCTCATAGGCTGTAAAGATGAACTGATTTAAAAGAGGGAGTAGGTTTTTTTCACCCACTCTAGCAAGTTGACTACTATGGTTTATAAGAGTATAAAAGAGGGGAAATTTTTGAAAGACTCAGTGATAAAGAAACAGTAAGAAATATTGCAATATCGTGGCAGTGAGTATGACAGCCAACTGATGCATTAATGTTACTAAACTACGGCTTGCCTTCGTAACTGAAAATGTAACCTCACAAAGTTTTCTCTGCATCCTCTCATGGCAGCTCGGCCATGCTTACCTGCTACCCTGCACCCTCATCTGGCTTGCAAATCTACAAGGGTTCTACTTTTTTCCTTTAGCCGGTGTTATGGCCATGAGCCCACTCACCCTGCAGCCTCCCGGGGAGTTGGCGGATGCCAAAAGATGCCGCAAGGGCGAAGGGGTGGGCAGGCCGCTGCTCTGGCTGCACTGCCCAAAAGAGAAAGGTGTCCCGGATAAAAACTTGAGTGTGTGCTAACAAAAGGGATGCTCAGCCAAAGGCACAGCCAAAGGTCCCTGCCTCAGGCAGCCCCCCCAAACCTCCTCCAGGTGCCCAAAGGGCAGGAGTGAGAGATGCCAGGAGCCGGTTACCCCACACAGGGCCAAGAGGCATCACTGCCAGCCAAGTGGCCATGGCCATGGGGGCTGCCAGCCCCTCAGGTCTTCTCCTCCCCCTCCCCAGTGTGCTCACATGCAGGTCGGTGTCACTGAGGGCTCCCGCAAGCATGAGGGAAGACGTAGGCAACGACTGCATTTTTGGAGTTGACAATGGGGCTCGCTGAAGCTGCAAGCCACGGGGGGAGGAAAGCAAGCCAGAAGAAACACAGGAGGAAGAAGAGCCCTGGAGACTAACAGAAAAAGAGAATAATTTCATGATTGTGAAGAAGAGAGAAATTAGACCCACTGATAAATGAGAAGGGAGATGAGAAGAACATCTGTGCAAAACGTCAGAAAACTCAAAGTGATTTCATGGTTGGTTGTTTGCCTCCTTGCTTTCCCTGAACAGGAAGGGAGAAAGGAGTTTCTGGAAATAATCCTGGATGGGGTACATATAACAGAATCTGTGAAGAATTGAACATCAGCCAGCCCAGCCCATAAAGCAGCTCAATTAAGAAATATTCATAATAATTTGAAATTATTTTGAAATCGTGAAGAAAGGTTGGAGAAAACAGTACATGTTGACAGTCTCCAGGGGAAACCTGAGTCATTACTTCAGGCTTGTTACTTAGTGCCCACAAGGCTATCTTCTATCCCACTGGCACATTAACATAAGTAATGAAATAAATCACTATAAGCCTGTACTCTTTCCTGCTTTTTTTGACTCTGAGCGAGTACTAGCATTTATGTGCTCAGTGAAATCAAGGAGAGAGGTCATCCGAATAGCATGGAGGTCCAGATCATCATCCGAACATGGATTTTTAGAGTGGATAAGCATTAGAAATAAGCCAAAAAGGAATGAGTCAGTTTTTTCAGACTCTTAGCCGAAGATACATAAACCTTTCCTTGTCCTTGTTTTCAAGCTGACAATGAGCAAACTCATCCTGGAAAACAAACAAGCACTGGCTCCTGGGGCGGCGAAGCATCCCGGGGCAGCCGAGATGTGGTGACCGGCAACGGCTGGGGGCGGCTGTATGCAACGTCCAGCGCCGACCCACGGCAGCCCTGACAGGCAAACCGTCAGCAGATCATTCCTCCTTCTCCTAAACAGCCACAGATCAAATGCACAGGCGTGTGTATGCCCCTCTCCAGAAAAACATTCTCTCTTGTTATGGAAAGCTTTTGCAGTGATGAGTTTTGGAGTTCCAAATATAAGATGTAAAACTTACTCATTCCCTAGGGAAATGATCAGCCTGGTCCATAACTTTGAGGGACCTCCGGACTGTCACGGTATACCAAAACATCCCAGCGACGCTGTACGCTTTTCTGCTTGCAGTCAATTACGATATTCTGAATCACAAGGATCCTGTAAAAACTGCAAAGTCACAAACAAGATTCTGACCCTGAGTTAGTAACTTCATTTCCTGAAAATAAATCAACAGCAAACAGCAGATTTGATGCAACTTTCCAGGAAGCAGATAGGAAGGAAAAGAGGGTAAGTATTTTCTTCTGGCCAACAGATTGATGGCGACATTCACATCTGAAGGGAGGAATTTGCCTTGACTCATAGGAAATATCTTTGTTCTCGGGAATTTAAAAACAGCCTTTGTGGAACAAAATAGATGGCCTGAACTATGTCTGTGTTTCGAGGAAGGATAACTTTGCCCATTGAAAAGAATAAGAAGGTGAAGAAGTATTTTAATGGAATGTGAGGGTGTTTTCATTTTTCTTTATAGCTGGCTGCACCAAAGGCAGATGACAGCGATGAATTATTTTAAAGAGCACAGCGACACAGAAACTGAAAGATGTTTAGATTTTTAATAATTAATTTGGGTTATATTGCTGTTGTCAAACTGTTTACTTATCGAATAGACACAAAACCGGATAAATTCTTTGCTCTGAAGAGATTTCAGCCTTAACAGTGGCAATCTCATGTAATGTTGGTACTGGCTGTCACATATTTACCCCAGCTCACTTTTTTTAAATCTACCACAAAGTTAACAGGGATTAATTGAGGCAATAACAGAAACAGAGCTGCAAATCCCCTCCAAAACCCAGTGAAGGTGTTCACTCATCTTCTACCCAACTTTTCTATGCAGAAGAGTGGCCGGGGCTTGTTAAAACCACCTTCAAACCTGACAGCATCATTATTACGGTCCCAGGATTGCTTTTTTTGCTGGAACATAAGCATTTGTACTCCATACACAATGATGGTCCTGGAGGAGACCAGCACCTCTTGCTCCAGCCTTGCCTGAACTTCAAGGCAAGGTTTGCATTCACTGCACTGTGCTTGGGGCTCTGGGGATCCAAATTAAGTATATGCTTTAAGCAACTTGAATGGTCCCGCTAAGTTTAACACTTCTTTTGAAGTACTTTTGGACTCGAGCCTAAAATAAGTTATTTTTATACTCAAGTCCTCCTATACGGAATTAATTTGGAAACGAAAAAAATAAAATGGAGCTCAGACTTTGCAGCGAAACAAGCAAGTAACTCAGGCACGTGCTGAGAAAGGGAAGGGGAAAAGCCCTGAGGCATGAGAAGAGTTACCCCAACTCCTAGGCCTGCTGCTGGTACCTAATCCTATTACAAATCGTGCCTGGATCGTTACCAAAACTGTTCTCGTGATATTTTCCATTTCAAGGCCAAAACGCCTGTGTGTGTTTCACAGCATCGGGCATGGCACCCAGAAGAGAGGGCACGGCATCGGCGTGGCCAGGCAGGCCAATGGCGGTAGAACAAACTGTGCTTCTGCAACTCATTTACCAGGTATTTGGCCTTTGAACAAACTGTCTTTTCAGTTTTATGGGCTCTTACAAATATTCCCAGACATTACTCCAGCTGTACCAGTCAAGGAATTTCTCACAGATGCCCTTTCATGGTAAATGTTTCAAGGAATTTCTGAGATAGCGGACCTGAAGGTATTTCGGGGAAGACATGGCCACTTTTGGAAGGAGACTTCTCAGCACGGGAATTAGGAAGACGAAGAGAACTGCCTCAATGCAGCTGCTGTGCGAATATCTTATTTAAACGCCGGTGTCACCCTGCAGCCACCGCCATGCCGAGCAGGCGCCCACACACAAAACGGCCACCGAGCAGGAGGGCAGCGGCCACGCTGCGTGCGCGGGGGCTTCCCTGAGCCCCTCACGTGGGCTGGCAAAGCCACCATTACCCGTTGGGTGAGGTCAAACGACAGCATACAGAACAATATTGCTGTGCTTCCTTCCCACCGACAAATTAGTGGAGAATCTGATACCTCGGAGAAAATTAGGACAATTCCTGCCTGCTGCTGTTAAGTAGTCGAGTTATGAAAAAGCCATCGTTTCCTTTTCATTCTGCTCTTGTTACAAACATGTTTTCATTCTGCTGTGATATAAGACCTTTTAACGTTATTTTCTCTCTGTTAAGTTTCCTGTGTAGCCGTCCTGGCACACTGCATTAATCCTTCATTTCCTTTTCATTCTGCTCTTGTTACAAACATGTTTTCATTCTGCTGTGATATAAGACCTTTTAATATTATTTTCTGTCTCTTAAGTTTCCTGTGTAGGAAGCACCGTCCTGGCACACTGTATTAATCCTTAAAGAGGATCAACCAAAAAAAGATAAAAATATTCAAATTTCGGAGTTATTAGGATCCTCTTGAGGATGATTTCCTTGTTTTCCATTTCCTGTCAGAATTTGGTTTTGCAAATGAAGCTGACATATGCAAACCCTGATCACGTCTTCCTATTAGTTTTATATTTAGACTTCTGAGTGTGATTTAGATTTAACTTGGGATTATCAGAACTTCAGTTGCTCGTTTCTTTAACTCTGGGCTCTGAAAAAAGCTCTGCAAGGAAAGCGTATCTGAGGACAACACCATGATCAATCAACAAGAGCGTTATATGTCATAACACATTTCTATTAAAGATAAAGCACTTCCCGCTTGTCTGAAAGGTGTACACCTATCTCCCAGAACAGTAAAAAGGAAAAGAGACAAAACTATATATCCCAAACCGAATGCATACCAAAACTGATGGGGAAAACAGAACTAAACTAAAGAATTTTCAATTTGGATGTCAAAGAACTAACATCTTTCTCTACATCTTAAACAGGAACTGAGGAAAAACTGCAGTGTAGCAGAGGAGCACATGTTCTCAGAAAAGTCCATTATAAAACCTGCAGTGTCCCATAAGAATCATGATTTAATTTTGTTACTTCCCTCTGTGAACTTTGTCACAAGAACATATTATCTCCTTCACATGCTGTAAAATGGAAAATGACAATGGGCTATCATATATATCAAAGCAAGTTTTAGTCAATGTATATTTGTATCAAAAGACGTAGAATTATTGTAGGTAAAAAGGCATTAGAACATACGGAAGGCAAGTTTTATATCTTTTATTAGATGAACTAGTCTAATTTAAAAATAAATAATAAATAAATAAAAAAGTTTGCAGGAGCACAAGCTCTTCTGCAGGCCTGAAACAGAAGTAGCAAACGTAAATTTGCTACGGAACTAAGTTTCACCACACATCACAGTCCGCTCCTTTCCCACCCTCACGTCAGGCAGTGATGCATTTCAGCTCTCCACGCTTCTGGGGATAACTTTATCAAACCCCTCCACTTTGCTGCCCAAGTACCAGCTACCTTTGCCATCAGGTGACTTAACTCACCCACACCTACTCCAGCTTAGCGCAGCTTCCCTCCACTTCTGCCAGCCTTTGAAGTTTGCTTCTATGTCTCACGTGAAGAAGGCCGTGTGTGCTCAAAGGTTTGTTTTACTCGGTGTACAAACCCGGGCTTGCCGGCATGTGTGAGTGCCCTCCATCTACGCAAACTGTCTCCCGGGTCATTGCCATCCCGCGTGATGTGCTAACGCAGAATATTCCAAATTACCAGAAACCAGAGGGCAAGTTTTACTGCAGCAGCATGACGACGATATGAACAGTTCAAGCAGTCACCTAATGACATTAATAGCCTCGTGTCACTGGCATAGGAGAAAATAAACACTTTCACAGTAAGAAATAATTTCATAGGGAAAATGATAGGCTGGTGAATGAAATATGAGTGTATGCTGTATGACACAGTATTTTTTGACTGGATAAATGCAGTCTTTTTTGTCAGTAGCTGAATATTTCCCAAGAGCAGTTCAACACTAGAATGAAAAGTGATTTTTAAAAGTTTTCTTTCACTCCCCAAATATGCAGCGTGGACTCCGAAACTCTAAGAGAGCACGTAAATAAACGTCCATACTCAAGCAGCCCCAAATGGACCACTTAGGCTTTGGGTATCGTCACCAAGATGAGGATGGGCGCATCCCGCGTCCCATCGGGCGTACTGGGCGAGGTCTGGAGCAGCCCTGCAGACCCAGCACTGGGCAAGGCAAGTGAGCTGGCGGTGGG
Source organism: Cariama cristata (assembly GCF_000690535.1). Lineage (NCBI taxonomy): Eukaryota > Metazoa > Chordata > Aves > Cariamiformes > Cariamidae > Cariama > Cariama cristata. Next base: position 2,694 of record NW_009594149.1, on the reverse strand, counting down.
GGATTTTAATTACCACAGTGTTAGGCTCTGAAGGTGGTGGAAAGAGAAAGTTGTGTCTGTCCTTAACTAATGACATTGGTGCTCCACCTTCTCCATGATGCAACATGATATAATGTTATCTATGATATAACCTAGCCTTAATAAAGGGGGAAAAGGTAAGGAAAAAGGCAGGGAAAAAAACATGAATTTTAACCCATAAATTTTCCAAATGTGAGGTTAAAATGACGAGGAAAAAATCCCTCCTTTTTTAGAAGTCCCACTGCAGCACTGCTGTGTGCAAGAGGCCTGAAGAAGGTGGCCTTTGGTTGTGTTACCATCCTCTTTGCATTACACAGCTCATCAAGTCTGTTGTCGCAGCATTTTCAGGCAATTGATTACCTGGTTAGGAAACACAACTTAATGAGTCATGAGCAGCAGTGTTTGTTGTCAGTGGCACATGTTTGTTTAATCCACACGAGAAATTAAATGAAAAGCATCAGTAGCCATTTCAAACTAGTTGAACGTCAGAGAAAAGCAAATAGCTTTATATATAATACTACACGCCGGCACCGAACCCTCCTCCTGCATAAAGACCAAAAGGCAAACAAGGAGGAAGTGAACGCTCGTGCCCGTAGAGGCTGCGTACGTTGCCGGCAACAGCTAGCCGTGAAATTGAAAGCAAATATTTGCTCTGCTTAAAGAATGCTCAGATTGCAATAATTGCATAGTGCTGTAAGCTTCGAGAGCTTCTTGATCGTTTATGGATGCTGCCTCTCTGCTTGCTGAATATTTACTGTGAGTGGGCTGAGGTTCCCTGCAATTCACTACCAGTCACTTTCACTAAAAACCAGAACGTTTTCAAACAGAATTACGCAAGTGAAATGAGTTCTGGTAGACCATATTTTTTGGTTCCTAGTTCCCTGTTTCTAGTTCCTTTGTCCCCTAGTTCCCTAGGCTGCTGGGTTTTGGGGGGGTTTTCTCACTGCTGGCAGTGGGCATGCCTCAAAGTCTGATCGCTCTTTCATTTAAGGCCCTGATTTAGGTTTCTTAAAACCACAATCAAAATCTTGATGTTTCCTAGGCAGGGCATGCTCCAAGCATTAGGTGGCTTGGGGGGAGTTGTGGGGCTGGATTTGTCCTGCCCCAGCCAGGAAGAGAGGAGGGCAATCTGGCTGAGCTCACCTATTTCTTGGCTGTTGCTGCCGGTGGATCTGCCACTCTGCACCCAGGATTTTCACACCTCTCACCTTTGCACTAAACCACAGATCTTACTGCAAAAACCAGAAGTGCAAAACCCAAGGAAAATGGCAGAACTGTTTGCTTTACCTGGATGCAGGAATAAATGCAGTTTTATAACCTGGAGAGCCGAGCAGCTCTGTGTGCTCCCTGCTGCGGGGAGCTGGAATGAGCTCCGGTGCACCCTCCGGGCTGCCGTGCAGAGCATCCTCCCTCAGCCTTACCCGAGGTTTGCATCACCAGCCCCTTCCCCTCTTATTTTGAAGCAGCCCTCACCAGATCCGACAAGGCTGTGCCCCTGCCCTGGTCCCAGTCACCCCAGTCCTGCCCCTGCCACCTCGTGTTGGCGTGCCCCCACTGAGCCTGCCTGGTTCCCAGAAAGGGACCTGATGGAGGGAAACAGCAGCGCACTGGGGACTCCGGAGCACCCAGTTTGGGAAGGGGACATGAAGGGGTAGGAGAAAAAGTCTCTTGTCCAGCGGTGGGAAGTTGGATCCCAGACAAGTTCTTGTAGACAACTCATGTGGGTTAAAAATGTGAGCTCAGGCTTCAGAGAAGCAAAGCCGCCTGTGCACCTCCTGCCTGTCTCTGCCTCTGCACTGGCCCTTCTGTGAGCTGGTGTGAGCTCAAGGCTCGGGAGGGTTTGTTCCTAACCGAGATGTGTGCCCTAGCCTGGCTCACGGCAAAAGAGATGTCTGTGCAACCACAGCCTACGAGGGAGGTGTGCTCCTCCCTGGGCTGCTCCTTCCCCCAGACCCTTGTAACTTCTGAGCAATTATTTACATCATTACGTCCTGGACTCTCCATTAGGGACCAAATTTGAGAAAGTGCTTCAAGGAGCTTCCATTCAGCCCTAACGGTGCCCGGGGCTGACGAAGAGGCGACTTCCCGCAGCCCCCCTGCAGACGCGGACTGAAGCAGGGTGATGGGCTCTGCAAAACCAGCACCACGACTCCTTCTGAAAACAGCTTTTTTAGATCACAACCTTTCAGAAAAGCGTCCACAACCTGAATCAGGTAGCATTTGCGATAAACATGAATATTTCAGAACACATTTACAAAATGCATTTACTCCTTCCTTTTACAACTGCATTAGGCCATGATGGTAATACTAAAAACATATTGGGTCAGGCAGCTTTGCATATGCTAGCCCGTAACAACATTTCCAATGTCATTTCAGTACGCGAGTGCACAAAATTTGCAGGATCAGGCTATGATTTGCTGCCAAGGCAAGGCTTTAGGAAGACAGCATTTTCTAATGGCCACTTTGGACTAAGAACACTCTAACAAACTGCAGTCAAGTTCATGCATCAAATACAAGTTCTAAACACATTTACAGGGTTTTTTAAAATTTATTTATTATAAGAGATATAGTAGACATCCGCTAACATGTCATATACACTGTATACATTTGTAGATTTTAGCTATAAAATAGTAATATATATAAATTTGCATATACTATATAATATATATAAAAATA
>NW_009594148.1:54700-68036 GCF_000690535.1 Cariama cristata | reverse complement strand
ATTGCTAACATAAAATGATCCTACAATCTTGGTGGGCACAGAGGTGAGATTGACGGTCCTGTGGTTTTGGGTCTTCCTTTTTTCCTTTTTTAAAGATGATTCATCTTACAATACTGTACAGAATTTTTTTTCAGAATGTATTTGAAGGAATGTTGGAAGAAGAAAGAAAGAGAGAAGCTTTAAAATGTGTGTCTCCATTAGTGTCTCATAAAAGCACAAAACTTCTTTTCATTGAAGGAAATTTCACTCAGAAGAGTGATTTCAAAACTGTAACATGAAACTATTTCTTTCTAGGCTTTCATGTGACCTTCAGATTTCTGACCTAGGCCATAGGAGTCTTGGGCCACAAAGACAACTTATAGCAAGTCCTCACTAAGGTCTACTTATCAACACTAAAATTAAGAGTATATTACGGGTATTGTAAGTACTTCCAGAGGAAGATTCGCAGCAGTAGTCCAAGTTATAACCTTGCTGGGAACACAATAAACAAGATTAGAACAGAGCATTCTCATTTTTAAACTCTCATTCCTCTCAGCTCTTTTCTCCACTCTGACATAATTCAGCTTCCCTGCATCGCAGAAGATACTGCTCTTGAATATTGCATATTTTTTATCACTATAGGAATTATATTTAATGTTCGCTTCTCCCATTAGCTGCTGAAACCAAACAAAAATAATGATCTGTTCACAAATTTGATTGCTAAAAACCATCTTGGATCAGCCAACATGTGAAAGGAGACTTCTGTAGTCTTCTTAACACAAACAAATCAAAAATCATGACTCCAATACTCTGAAACCATTACATTGGCCTAAAAGTCCAGAGTTTTTAGCACCTCTTACAGATTACCCATGTTTCATGATATACTGAAAATTTAACATTAAATGTGTGACAATGTCTATTTCCTATCATTTTCCTGTTCTGCTCAGAACTCTTTAGTTGTCGTCTTATAACCTGTCACGTATACTTAACCTTTCCTACTGTATCACCTCCAGCAGGTTGTCACAGTCGCCTGCTCTTCTGATCCTCTTACACTGCTCTCTCCTGACATATTTTTCTTCTTCATTTTCAACTATCTTAAACTCTTCAGCAGAAGTGTACAAAGAGTACTAATTTATAAAAGTAACATTATCATATATATATGATACAGCTGACCACTAAGTAGCACTGGTCCAAATAGCTTTAAGATAACCGTCGTTAAAAATATTTATTTGTTTAAATAAGCAGAGCAAGTTCACTTTCACAGAAAGATTTTTTTTCTGTAAATCTGTATGAAAGTGAGGAATAAAACAAGGCAATGACTACAAGAGTACTGTATGAAATAGGTAGTATATTAACTTTGATCTCATCCATAATAATCCTACATTAATATAACTAAGATAAGAACCAACCCTAAAATACACCTAAGCTTGAAACAGTAAGGTCCTCTTTTTAACAAAGTATGTAAAAATGCATGTAGAATACATCCCTGCCAACTGTTAAGTTTTATTCTGAGCTTGCAGTACTTAGCTTTTATCGAACAAAAGGTCCTAGCTTTTACTGAATAAAAGGTAGGGTTTCAGTCTTCATGGCAACCACAACAGAAAAAAATACATTCCCTGTATACCACTGCAGAAAAGCAACCACGGACACAAGTCCATAGTGGTAACCATTTTCATCAGCAGCTTTCAAATTCTTTCAAGAAACATGGAATCTTAAATAACACAGCATTGACAAAGAAAGTTCGCAAAAGATCTACACAAAATATATCTAATTTGGAAGAAATGGTAATGGACTACAATATGAAGCTTGACAACAGATGGATTAATAAAAAAATCTATAATTTCTATATTCATCTGTCATTAGGTGGACATGGATGCTACTCCTACCCAAGCTCTAATGGTGTGATTTCAGCCTAACCAGTCAATTACGATATCTTTCCAAACTCATCTTCTTCTTCTGGAATAAATCCCTAAATTTAACATAGAAAATTGCTTCTCATAATCCATTCTTTATTGATAAGTCATTTATGTGTCCTTCCATCCTTCTGAACATCTGGGGAAGTTTGGACATCAGTTGTTCCAAAAACCTTAGCATACTTTGATTATTTCCCAGTGGGCCGTATTTCAAAAGCCTTGACAATGCTCCTAGATTCTCTCAGTGTAAGAAAGGGGACATGCAACCATGTATCTCCTAACTGATTATTAGTTTTACTGTCGTAACCATGTTAGGTTAAAATTATGCTGAACATTAATCATAATGTTCCATATTCATAAACAGGTGAATGTAGTTAAATTGGGTTTGACATTACTGTTTGATGCTTGCAAAAGTTCTGGGCATGGAGTTTCCAGTCTGTTGAGGTCTTCTCGATGGTGAAAATTGCATCTAGAACCAGGTGGTGATTGCTTACAATGGTCATCTAATGATAACCAAAGACTGGAATTTTCAGTCAAACAAGCCCAAATTAAAAATAAAACGCGTTGCTAAAGAAACGTATTATTGGATCCTCCTTTTGCTGTTGTCCCCTATTCAAACTTTGAAATTTTCTAGTGTATGTGTCTTAGTCAATCATAAGATACTGAGCTCAGGACAGAAGGAATTGTTTGAAAATTATAAAAAATGCTTATATAAATCCAGCAAAGGTTTACTCTTCAGACCTTAGGCATTATCAATAAATCTCATGATATTCATGAAGACATAGCTCTGTAAACTTTAGAAAGTCCTTTCCCAGTATGAACTAAATTCTGCTTACCTACCTCATGTGGGTAATCCAGTTATCTCCTTTTAAAATCCTTTTTTATGCACAGTGGAGTCACACTGCATTTTTCTACGGCACAGCACAGCAAGTGCTATTACTTTAACATCCAAGCTACTACTTTTTCAACAGTCATTTTTCCACATTTCTTTTTTTTTTAAATGTCCTTGTATGCACAGCGTATTTCCGTGAAAACTTATCTCCCCAGTTCTTAGCCATATGCTACAAGTTCACAACTAAGTTCATCCTCAGGCAAAGTTCATCCTCAGGCACTGAAGAAACAAGAACGGAGAGTAAATGAACAGACTCTGAAGAAATATTTGGCCATAATCTCTTCACTCATGCATTTTGCAAGTTCATGAACCAATCTTAGCTTACGAATTTACACTCGCTGCCAACTCTGGTGTTAATTTTCACAAATACCACAATACCACATTTGTCAGAAGCACAGAAAAGAAAAAGGTAAAGCAATGGCTTACAAATAACCTGACAAAAGCTTTTGACACAGTGCTTGTAGCAATAATTAGTGTTCGTTTTTCCTACACACTATATTAATAATCTTATGGTAAGAATACAGTTGATCATGAGAGAGCAGGCTGAGTAACTGTCATATTAAAAAAGGACATGCATTTAAAAAGAGTTTATGAAAATGATCCAAGCTCTTTCATATTTCTAAGTTAAACTCTGCTATATAGGCATATTAAATGAAATCCCACAAACAGCTTAAGCAACCTAAAAGACAATAAAATTTTTTTAGTACCATTATTGATAAACCTATTTAAAAAAAAAAAGCATGTCTATGGCAACCAATGCACACATAAAGAGCACAGGGAAGAAACATCATTTATTCTGTTTATTCATCCAGTTTAGGTTGCCATCCAGCAGTTGCTCACATTAAATGAGAGGAACATTTTCTTTATAAGTATGCAAAACAGCAGGGAAATAATTGTCACACAAAAACAAAATTACTGAGATATTTTTTCTTGCCAAAATTAAATGTATTCTATTTTTTTCATTTAGTATTGGTAGTCAAAGAAGTTATACAAATTTTGTCTTAGTTAAATACAATTCCCCATGCCACTGACTTTGTATCACCTGAGAATGCATTTTCTCTGAGGATTGCTTTTTAAATATGTTATACATGCAGCTATCTACCTATCTATCAATCTATCTATCAATCTATCTATATAATTTCTATATCTGTGTTATCTGTTTCTTTTTCCACAGGTATTAAACATTTCAGGTTTAGTCCTGCTAATGTTCACAAAAAGCAAACTTTCTGGTTTTTATAGAATAAGAAAGCCTACTCAGGCTTTCTTATTCTATGAAATATAAAAAAGCCTACTCAGGTAGAAGAAACCTACTGACACAAAGCATGTAGAAGACAGCTAAGACATGGTGTGAAGGAGGTTCCAAAGGTTCTCGTCCATGTCCCAGGAAAGAAGAGGAGTCATGAGCGAGCTGTTGATGGAAGAGGCTATTAGAAATTGATCCAGTGCTTCTGGGCAGTGTATTAGTTAACACAGAAGTAAGTGTTGCTGATATAATTGAAGTCTGAATCAGGCAGGAAATATGACTTAAACCTCTGCATAGAATATACCCCTTCACCTCCCAGACCACACGTAGTCCATATCAGGATGGATCATTGCTGTAACTACAGCAGGATAAATTAAAGTTTTGGATTTTACCTATGGTAGCTCACAAAATAATTCTCCACTTCACTCTTCACTCTTTCATGTATATTCTCTTAAAATTGTATGTATGTTACCCTAAAATTGAGCAGTCTCTTATTCTATTTTAAAAAAAAGGCTAGACTAAGCTTTTATAGTCAAATTTTACCATATGAAAAAATTTGTAGAAGAGTTACAAACTGTTGAAACTATTGAAATGAAAGTTAAGAAATGCTAATCCAGCTCTAAGTTTAGTCTGTCTTATTTAATATTAGTTTCTCAGTAGGGAAAATGACTTATAGGCCGCAAAATATTTGTCTTTTTTAGACTCAATAGCAGACATTATGCATGCATAAGACAGCTGGCATATTGATATCAAAATTGCATAGATTTATTTTAGTATATTTCATTAAACATTTAGCTTGCAGCTAGAGGCAACCAGTCTATAATCATTGATAGAGGAAAACAGCACAGAAAAATCTTTTTTCATCAACAATTCATGCAAACATTATTTCAAATGAAAGACAAATTATTTCAAATTTTAGGTCAATATTCATCTGTGTCCAAAGAGTTGTAGCTCATGGATCTATAGTTCAAATGATTCCTGTACACATTCTCTTCTAAGGACTTATTTCCCAACCTGGGCCATGTTTCTAATGATCACTGTAATTCTAGCTCAATTGCTTCTGGATGAAAGACAAGTATTTTTGTCTATAAGACACAATAACTTTGAAAAAATAAGCATAAAATAAATTAATTGGAAGGATTATGTCACTAAATATGATTATACTGGGGGAAAAATTACTCAATATTGTACTTAAATTCTCCTTTCTCTCATTGAATATTTATAATTTAAGTAAATGTGATTTGTTTTGTTTCTTTCACAGGGTTACGAAGCAGCTGATCCCTAGAACTAGTTGTTCAGCTAAAGAGCCTCAGCCTGTCAGAAATACTTCACTTAAAGATGAACAACAAATTATGAAACAATGAAATAATGTAGAAAAAGCTCATCAGACTTTCCAAGTTTCTGTATTAAAGCATTAATTCAAGGACTGCAGAGGTTAGCTTGGGAACTTTTAATCAAATAGACTAACATATTTGGGGATTTAGTGGAGAAAAACTAGAGAAAATTAATTTGTTTTAGAAACACATATTGTGCATATTGCAAAACTTTGTCTATCATAAATTTACAAAGGTACCATAAAGCTACAATTTAGCATTACAGATTTGTGCATTTACACACTTAGGGCGAACATACAAATTCATACTGCTGACTATTGATCTATTGATTTTGGTGGGATCAACTGCACAAGTGCTGTAATTGCTAGTTCTTCCACTGCTTACTGAAAAAACGGAAAGAAATGAAAAGAAAGTCAATTTAAAGACTATGATATCGCAGAACAGAAGTATGAACTATCTCTTTACAATTTTCTTTGTATACAAAATGGATCATATGTAATAACATCCCTCTGTAAATCTTGATCCATGATAACAGAATGACATGATAGCAAAATGAGCACTTCTATTTGGAGAAAAAAATATCAAGCAATTCATTGCTTCAGCATAATAACATTTTTAGAGAGAAATCTAAAAATAGTTTGTTGAAGTTGTCCCTGATTTCTTAAAGCAATGTGTTTCTGAACAATGTTTGAAATGCAGCTTATTGATTGTACTGGGAAATTCTTGGTTGAAGAAAAGGGTAACAGAAACAAAATAGTGTGTGCCAACTGCATATGTGTCATCTTTTAATAGATGACCTGGAGTTGGCTAACTTCAGAAAATCAGTCAGCATAGAAAGTAGATCAGATTATAACATCTGAGTGCAGATTGGTTTCAGGTTAGCTTAAAGTAGGCATGATTCATGGAAGTGTTCTTCATATTTACCTGTCCATTGTGAGTTTATATGCAGAGGCCTAGGATTTTCTGTTCAACTGATATTGGGCATTAATGTTATCTGTAATATGTTGACTTGTTTCTTCTCAAACGATCAATAAGGCAACACATTGGAAGCCTCCTAGCTCGGCTGTAAAAAAAAAAATTAAAGGAAATCCTAGTTCCTCACGAGTCAAAATTATAAAAGGAAATTATCAGTGACTGATAATAATTCTATTTATGTTCCACAATAAGGCCAGCACAGTGCTTTGACCCTGGAAAGGAAGCACGTGATATTATAGTAGTCCTATGATCAAATGTTTGACTCTGCTTTGCTTTTCAATTTACAGGTATATTTTAATGAATTTTGGAAAGATACACTGGCAGAATAAAACCACAGTGCCTAAGGTTGCAATTTTATGTCAGGCCTCTAAAATATGCCTGTTGAAGCCTGAAAAGATGATTGAAACCTGTGTAGAAATGCCTGAGCTAGCTTTGAACTAGCTGAATGAAGTTAATAACAGTAAACATGCAAGAAACTGAAGCTCAGCATGAGCTATAAAATAGACCTGTGAAAAAGCACTAATACTTAGGAAATTAGTCTGCCATAAAATTGGAGGTATTAAAAAATCACTTTTACTGGTAACTGATTTTCCATATTTTTCACTAAACACATGAACTAGAGTATATTCTTTATATTCTTGTACACCTATTTACAATTGGGTATATAAAGTTGATTAAAGTTTTATCATTGGATAGGAAGGCTCTGCAGAGGGACCTGGACAGGCTGGATAGATGGGCCGAGACCAACGGCATGAGGTTCAAGAAGAACAAGTGCCAGGTCCTACACTTTGGCCACAAAAACTCCATGAAGCACTACAGGATGGGGGAAGAGTGGTTGGAAAGTGGTCAAGTGGAAAAAGACCTGGGGTGCTGGTCGACAGCCAGCTGAATATGAGGCAGCAGTGTGCCCAGGTGGCCAAGAAGGCCAACAGCATCCTGGCTTGAATCAGAAATAGTGTGGCCAGCAGGACTAGGGAGGTGATTGTCCCCCTGTACTCAGCACTGGTGAGGCCACACCTCGAGTACTGTGTTCAGTTTTGGGCCCCTCATGACATTGAGGTGCTGGAGCATGTCCACAGAAGGACAACGAAGCAGGTGAAGGGCCCAGAGCTCCCTGATGGGGAGCAGCTGAGGGAACTGGGGGTGTTTAGCCTGGAGGAGGCTGAGGGGAGATCTGATCGCTCCCTACAATTACCTGAAAGGAGGTTGTAGTGAAGTGGGAGTCAGCCTCTTCTCCCAGGCAACTAGTGACGGGACAAGGGGGCATAGTCTGAAACTGCGCCAGGGGAAGTTCAGGCTAGAAATGAGGAGGCATTTCTTCACAGAAAGGGTCATTAGGCACTGGAATGGGCTGCCCAGGGAGGTGGTGGAGTCACCATCCTTGTAGGTGTTTTTAAGAAAAGACTGGATATGGCACTTAGTGCCATGGTCTAGCTGATGTGGTGATGTTAGGGCAAATGTTGGACTCGATGAGTTTTGAGGTCTCTTCCAACCAAATCGATACTGTGATTGACTTTTTTCCTCTTTTGCTGATGGAATACAAACATTGAGATATTTGCAAGATCTCAATGCTTAACATTGTTGTAGTATTAAATTGTATGAGAAAGCTAACCATTACTGTCACTTTGTATTGCTGTGATACGGGATATGTTACGGATATGTCACTTGTGGATATGGGCTTCTACAGAGACTTTGTCTGTCAGACCTGAGATATTATATATCCCTATATGAGGCAGGCTGAAAAAAGCGAAAGAGTATTCTTTCACATGTACTTTTTCCCTTCAAAGTAGATGATCTGGTTTATTTTGCAATTTTTAAAAATTGCATATTTTATATTGAGTGATTACATGTTTTAATGAGATCTCCAACTTGGAAAGGCACTCCAGTAGAAAGTAAGCCAATAAATAGAAAATGACTTTTAAACACAAAAAGTTCAGTCTTTGGCATTATAAAATGTTCTTTTGTTATTTTTCAGATGTGATGAAACATTGTCATCATATCTGAGAGAGAATGAGCAGATCTTTTTACAGGACTGAGCATAATGCAGCAACAGTGAAATCTTCATTGTATGAGATCTCACTGTACTGTCTTTTTATGCACTTTTAGCTGAAGAATAAACTGAGAAGGCTGGTTTTGTGTATGAAATGTGGAGCATTATGGTATCATTGGAGTGAGGTTTAGTCAAGGTTTTTGCTATTACAGTTGAACTACTTTATATATCTAAACACATTCTGAAGACACTCATTTACAACACAAAAAACAATGGCCCAGATTGGGCATCCCTGAGAAACCAGTGGGACAAAACCACTACTGCTTCATCAGAAAGGTGTTGTTCTGAACAAAAGAATAAGGTTAAGCACTCCTACCTGCGGAGGTTGAAGCCTTTCCATTGTATTCTCTGTCCTCACAGCAACTTTGCTGTAGAAACACAGTTGCCAGCAGAAGCAAATAGCAGAAATGTACACGCCATTTAGCAAATGGCAAAAACAATAGCTTAAACTGTGAAATAATAGCAGGAGGCACATAACTGCAGGGGAGTGGTGGGGTGGAAATGTCCAAATTTGAACTTTTGAACTGCCTACTGCTTGTTACATGCAACTTGTACAGCTGGTTGTAAATTTTTATAACACCCAGACTAAGCAAAAGTGGCATGCCTTGAATCCTCCAGTTAATAAAGAGACAGGAGATTGCACCAACAATTGCAAGATTGACCATGTGCTGTTCTTCAGCATGTGGACTGTTTAGATTGGGAAAATTGGGGGTTTGGAGGCTCAGAAAGAAGAGGAGATGGAAGATAAAGGTTCCAAAAAAGAAGTTGTCCCAGAAAGAGGGGAGGTGGAAAGAAAAAGATGAAGATCCTTCCTGGAGAACAGATGCTGGAAGTGAAGGAGGATCCTGGACACCAGGGACATATATGGAAACAGATGTCAGGGGACAGCCAGGCACTTTGGCCAGTGATGCCCAAAACTGGTAGCTGCAAACAGTGGCACTGCGGGAAGCGATGTGACTTTCTGCCTGATCTCTAAAGGAGGCCTTCGAACCACCTCCCAGGCTTCATTAACTGCAGGCACTGCTGAATGCCAGGATAATTTGTGTAGAGACCACGTGCAGACTACTGCACTTTAATTATGTTACGGAGTTGATTGCCTTGGTGTACCTGCAGTGGACTATCTCTCTGACATTGTAGACAACAATACTGAAGCATTTGCCTTTCTTATAAATGTAATCAAACTTGATTGAAGAATGTATCTTTTTATGTCCTAGTGTATTATGGAACAGAGTTTATCCCATCTGAGTTTGCTGTTTAAGGGTAAATGCAAAAGAGAGATAACTCACTATCACACCCACAGCAGAACATTTCCTCTACATATCCCTGATAGGATTTAAATTCAGTTAATTTACTTTTGTGTAAGCTTTGCCCTTCATTTCATATTCTTTGTCGTATGAATTATTACTGACATTTAAGAACCCCATTTTATAGCTGTGATCAAAATGGAATGCAGGTAAATAAAAAGTGACATTATACATAACACAATATAGAAGGCTATAAAAAAATGCAAATTATAGTAGCTCATCCATGCACACACTTAAGGCTGTTGAAAGTATTAGAACATCCCATGAAAAGAAAACTGATGCCTACTTGCCTGTGGTAAGAAAGAATAGGAAAGAGAAAATAATTAAGTTATAAATCTTTGGTCTGATCCCGAATAGTGGTCTCCAATACTGAATGTGGTACCCACTCTTAAGTGAGTATCAAGCCATGTATTAATAGAAGATTCTAGAAAAAAATAGAACAGATGAACATTTATGACAGGAAGAAATTTACTAAAAGAAATTTACTAAAAACCCTGAGTGACTTTTATTTCTTTCCCTCTCTTTCTCATTCTTTCTTTCTCTCGTTCTTCCTCCTTCTCTCTCTTTTACACCACGCATATGTACAAAGCATGACTAGTTTCTCAGAGCAGTGCTGGTTTCACTTGCTGTTCACACTTTCTTTTTCTTTAAAAAGTTCTTTTTATAACCATGTAGCTTATATGACATTTTTTCTATCTTTGCGTATATGCATTCATCATGCTACTTGGTCTTCCTCTTAAATTCAAGATTTTATGTACATTGGTTATGAAACCAGACTAGTATATATTTTTGTTCAGTACTACCTGGGCTGAACTCTTCTACTGATTCTTTTACTGCACAGGACATCCTACTGATTTTCAAATCAAGGACTTACAGGTCTATGGGCATAAACCTCATGGTGAATTCTGAACAAAGACGACTTTTTTTGTAAGTGGATTATTGGAAAAATCAAAAAAGAAACACGCAAGAAAAACACTACGTACAAAATTATATTTGTAGATAGACAGATTTAGGTGTACACAAACTTAAAAAAAAAAAAAAAAAAGAAAATACAAGCTTAAACAAACAGACTGAGGTTCACGCATACATTCTTCAAACATCAAACATTTGTCAAAAGACACTATATGTGAATGATTACATATGGTAGAGGGCGCTGTCATGAAAATCAAAGCATGAGTGCATTACCAGATAGTTGACTCTGACCCTTGATCCATAGGTGTCCTGAGTTTCACAGGCTGGCGTGCAGGTAAAGTGAGATTTCCAACTGAAACATGTCATCACCCTATACGCTCTGCCAGCCTCAGTAAAGAGGCTTGGATGGGAGTGAGAATTTTTTCATATGTTATCTGCTTAGAAGAAGCTGTGTTGCCTCCAGAAGCAGCCTTCATTGCTTTTCCTAACCAGAGCTCTGCATACATTGTTCTGATGAGTAGGTTGCCCAGGGACATTGCAATATATCCATTATTAGGTGTTTTTAAGAGCCTTTTAGGCAAACATGTATTCCTCATCACGTAACTGTAGCTGAGATTACCTTCAAGACTACATGGTCAGTTAAGGTTTCTTCCACTTTGACCCCTATTTTTTCTGTGATTTCATGGTCATTTTTAAATTAATTCTCACGAACCCTAGTGAGAAAATGAGAAAATGTTTGCCTACAGGGAAAACTGGTACATACAGAGATTAAGTGATTCAAAGGTCAAGCTGCTACTAAATCTGAGATGGAACTCAAGGAAATGAGTTTTGTGCCCAGCCTATTAGACAACAGCCCACGTCAGAAATCTCAAATAAAGTCAGCAACAGATTTTTATGCCATTTGTTCTGATTCCTCAGTCACTGCAGCATTGTACAGAGATACAAAAGCATTGCTTTCATTAAGTTTAGACATATCCCACTGGGATTCATTTGACCTGCAGTCTTTTCTCTACTTTTTCACATATATTTATTGATTCCATTGATTAAGGTATCTAGTTTATGTGAAGTCATCATTTGGTCTTGTGGAACACTGTTTAGCAGCTGTTACTAGTTCAGACAAGGGGTGTCAGGGTAAGAACTGAATTAATACAGTGTAATATTTTAACTCCTGACCTGATAAAACCAATGTCAATGAATCTCACTTTTAGAAAATTAGTGAGGTTTTTTTGAGTATTTAGATTCTGATGGCAGTGTGGATTGTTCTGCATTTTGAAAAAAATATTGATATTGTAAAAGAATTTTTATATAGATAGTGAATGTTCTTTATACAGATTTTTTTCTTCCATCTTTAATTTTTCATTACAAAAACTGTTTCCTATCAAAGTTATGTCTCAGTTTTCCAGATAAATTGTGTTAGATCACTGAAAATCAATACATTTCTTCATTAAAATGTTAATGTATGCATGAAATTTGGAGTTTTGTTTGCATGTTAGTTTAAAATTCAGTTCATGAATAAAAGCAGGATACAAATTTTCATTGTGATTAGAAAGTTTTGAGGCAAACAATTTCAGGGCATTTGCAGAACAACTGATAAAACATCTACTAAAATTACAAAGTGTTCAGGCTGTGGTCAAGATCAGATTCTTTTACCTGCATACAAAATGTCTTTGCATCTATATAGTTGAAAGTACTTAAGAAATTTTGTACGTGAAGCCACATTACTTAAAATACTATGTGCAGCAACAAGTAAAATGTCTGTTAAAGTCTTTTGATTATACTGTACTGCAGCAACTCAGCACTCTGCTCAGTTTTTCTATCAGTGCAATGGCTGAAAGAACTGACTTTTTTTCTCTGTGATCATTTAGGACTGTTAGAAATTTCTGCTGTACCAAAGAATTACATTGTTTAAGATGAAGAAAAACAGCAAGTGCTGCATACATTCTGCCCTTTCCACTGGGAAAATACTGCAGTAATATTGCAGTAAAAGTACTGTATCCTCCTTTATGTTACTTCACTGAAGAGATTACAAAACTTCAGTTTTTTCAATTACTTGTGTAATCTAAACCTCTCAGTTTTAATATCTTCAGGAAAGATAGACAGGGAAATAAAGCAATTTGGACAATTTCCACGAGCTCCAAGCATGTGCAAATTTGCTATACCTGCCAGCTGACCTTCATTTTGCATGTCAAACATTGTATTGAAGTGGAGACAGAAGAAGTGGCAGTAATCTGAATTTCATTTAGTTTAGCTGCTTCTGGTTATCCTCTCACTTTCCAGTGCTTTGTGGTCTTTACTGTTGTTGAGGATATCAAGAGGATGTAGAAAAAGAAGGGTCAGTTTTCAAATACTAATGGTCACTTCAAATATATGAAAGATTCACACGTGACTGGAAGAAAAGTGCCCAAAGATTTTTTCTTGCTTAAGGGGTAGGAATGAAATCTTTAGGCAGAGTTTAGTATTTCTAGGAAATTTCTTAAAGGACCAAGTTCTACCCGTTTTATGTCTGTGCAGTAGCGTTTGCTCTGTGTAGCTGCACGGGCTTACAGTATCAGGAAATAAACAATATTTTGTATGAGAATAAAAAGGCACTTATACCTCCCAAAGCCATAGAAAGACACAGACATAGTATGTCACATTTTAACTTTGGGTCTTACTTTCTGCAGCAGCTGCCCCTCGTAGTGGTGATATGGGTAAGAGACAAAGTTTCTCAGCTTTCACTCAGCTTTGAACTCAG
>NW_009594148.1:28772-54669 GCF_000690535.1 Cariama cristata | reverse complement strand
GAACTACAAACCAGAAGTCACTGTCTTTCATATATTTGCTGCCACTCCGTGCTGTACTCTATTTCCTCTCCCTGTTTTTCCCACTTTGGTCTTTGTTACAATCTTACTAGCTCTTTTATAACCTTAAGGTCAAATAATGTATGTATTGTAGACACAACCCAATGCAATTAGATTCCCCAGAAAACTCAGTAAATACCAGATTGCAAGCGTGGGATAAATAAAAATATTACTAAATTTGCAAGGTTTTAAGAGTCAGGTAAATATATCCATTTAGTTTCCACTATCAAGCTATTGAAGTTCCATAAAATGAACAGGTTTTATGTTATTTTTAAACAGAAAAATAGCACTTCCAGCTCAGGAAGACCCAAGGCCAGAGACTGTTGAAGGCTTAGAGGTAGTACTAGGACAATATCATTGTATGCTGGCCACAAATAGTCTTGCCCAGCTAAACACCATTGACGATTAGGGCTCAGATACCAGGGCAGGCAGATGAGTATCATCTTTCTTATTAACAAACTGTGATGAGGAAAAACACACATGGGTTCAAGAATTTGAAATTATTAATATTTATAATTAGTATCATAGATATCATCACATATCTACAAGAAGAGCTAAAGTACACAGTAGTTTTCCAAAGTTGTAAGAGGCATAATACTAATTACCGAGAGAGGTGTAGCACGTTCCCCTCCTACTGTTAACTGCAGAGAGTGTTTGCTTGATCTGCATGAGTTGCCCAAAGATTTTTCTTACTCTGTTAGTATTTCTTACTTTCTGTTACTCTGAAGGCCTTACAAGTGCAGTAGGGACAGTAGAACAAAAGTGTCTTTTACACTTACATTGGAAAAGAGAAAGGTGGAGAAAAAAATGTTATCCCATCTGACCAGCCAAGGAAGGTAATTATGTCCTGATAAGGTCTTTTGGGCAGAGGAGCAAAAGAATGGTTTTCACATATTTGTCATCCTTTTGAGGTTATCATTTTGGGAATACTGAAAGATATTTCAAGAATTTGGGTACAAATTAGTGTCCAGTCTATACCTGCTTCTGAACAGTTCTTACTTTCCAAAAAGCCCAATGACCACATATTTGTCTTGATCCTTTATTTGGTGACTGGACATTTACAAGTTGTTTGCTGACTGACGAGAAGCAATGTCTCAGAAACTGTATGTGGCTAGTTCCCCATAATAAGAATCCTATGAAACAAATATAAAACTGTGCCTATGTCCTGGTTTTGACTAAAAGAGGACCAATTCTCCTTTCAGTACATTTTTCTTCAGTTAAGTTTCTTCTAAGTAATTGCACTTTCTGAAGTTGACTACATATTTTTCAGACAGTGTCTGCTTTCAGAATGGATAACGTTTGCTGTTTATAGCTGTTACCAAGATAATGGTAGGATTTGTTTGTACTTATCCCTGTGGGAATCTATGTTACTGATGGCTCTCTTATGGTCCACAAGTGAAAAGGTGTAAAAGAGTTACACCTGCAGGAAGAAGCGGACAGGACAGGTGACCAAAACCTGACCGACGAAGTATTCCATCCCATAAACATTATACTCAGTATAAAGCTAAGGGATCATGGGGGTCAGCCCTTCTTCTTTCATGGCCGGCATCGCTGTAGGACTCTGCTCATTCTCCTGTCTCTGATCCCAACCTGTATATTCCTGAAACTGGATCCTGTCTGCTGCTGAGTCCAGTCCAGGTAATCCTGGTGCCCACCCGGCTGCATCAGCGACGTGAGCCACTGCAGCACGTAATTCCATGAACATCATTGGGAAGCTCAATATTGGTTTTAAATTTTTTTTTTTCGTTATTTGTGTCATTAGTATTGTTAGCATTAATATTATTATACTTTTTTTGATTGTTATTGTTTTATTAAAGTAGTTTTAATTTTCCAACTTGTAAGTTTCTCTCCCTTTTCTCCTTTCCTTTCCCTTCTGGGGAAAGAAAGGGTTAATAGAGAGCATCTGGCCACTTTAATTGCCGGCCCAGCCTTAAACTGTGATGCTCTACTTAAGTAAAACCTCAATAGAATAGCAGAAGTGGAAATAATACATACCTGTCTGCTGAGGGCCCAGACTGATATATTTTATACTTCATTATACTACCTGTGAAAAAATAAGTTTTCAGAATTTTCTTCTACCACCTTTTTATATCCCATGACAATTTTGCAACACCTAGTGAGATATTAATCCTTTCTGGTAAGTCAAAAAATTAAAAAGCAAAAAAAAAAAAACACTTAAAAAAAAGAAAAGGCTAATTGAAAACTATTTCAATAAGGTAAAGGGGACAGTTCCATGATTGAGCACAACCTGGCAATACTGTGCCAGAAGCCCCATCTCTAAACACAAAAAATATCCTAAGGATTCTCAGACCATTTAGTTAACAGCAGGTAGCCACTCAGTGAAGTCCATACACTTCAACTGGATATGAAAATTCAATAAATAACACAGAGGTTGAAGGCAGGGGAAGACATAGGTGCCTATGAATGGCCCCCACAAAAATTACACAGACAAAAACTCACAGGGCGAAACTTGCACGAGATAAAAGGTGCCTCAAGCAATGGACTTCCATGAAACTGTAGTCTGGCTTCAGGAAGGGGCCTGCCTCCAGCTAGAGTTAATAGCACTGAAACATCTGTAGAAGTTAGGCTGATATTCTAGTTCTTTCCCAGAGAGGGCTTGGGTCTTCTCTTATGCAACTCGCACAAAAGGTGAGTAAAGACAGTGCAACAGCAAGATCCTCAGAGTAAAAAAAAGATGATCTTGAAGACAGGTCTTGGAGTGCTTTGACTACAAACAAGAAAATAATCTCCTACTGCCAATATCACCTCTGCATGTTCATGCAGGAAGAATGGCTATTGTTCCTCTGATTCTGCAGCCTTTGAGTTAGGCAGATATTATATGAAAATCTGCAATTATTCACCAACATTTTCTTTGATAACCAACTTGAAAAAGATACATTTTTTTCAATTTTATGTGTTTTCATTCCAATATAATGACAGGTTTTGTTTATTCAGTAGCTTCTAATAAGGATACATAATTTTAATTATACAATAAAGTTAAGTATTATCTCCAAAGGAGGCATAACACATTCCTATGCAATATTCTTCTGCAATGTAACTATTTTTTATTTCCCTGACCACTAGACTGAAACTTACTGATGTGTGATTTCTGACGGAAAACACTGACTACGAACAAGGTGGTGCATTCCTATGTCTGTATGCACACACGCAACTGTAGTGATCGTATCTGTCAGTATTGCAAGCCTCTACAATTAGCTTAGAAAATATTTTAAGCTAAAACACTACTTAAAATGCTGAATCTGTAACAATAAGCACATAATGATTTTATATTTTTCATACTGCTGATTATTTATCTGACATGAAATCATCTTCTTTCCCTTTCCTTCCTTTCTTTTTTAAATCTCTTTTTCACTTTTTATTAATCCTGAGAGTTGTTAAATCTTAATCTTTCTTTCTTTTTTTTTCTTTTTTTTTTTTTTTTTTCAAACAATACAGTCAAGGAAAGCAACATGACTGATTTCCAGTCCCTGCTACTCCTGCTATCTCAGAGCTCATTCTCACTATTCAATTCAGACAGCACTGAGCTCTGAGGTATATTGCAGCTTACTGGAAATAGGTGTTCATTTGTACACCTAGAACTCCCAAAATACTGAGAATTGCAAACTCTCAGCTGGTAGTTCTCATCCAGTAACAAGTTCTGAGTAAGGAGATCTTGAGGGTTTGGGACTAGTGAATAGTGACAGATAAAAGTCTTGGGGAGGCTCTCCTTGATGAAACAGTGACAACCTGCAGTGGGAACTCTGGTAATTGTATATCAAGGTGAGTGTCTGTTATTATAACTTAATAAAAGGTAAGTAAAATAAGACACTGTGCACATTATAATACCTGGATAAAGATATCTTCAGCAGAATCTGCACTTTCCTCTGTGCTATGGTCCAGCTTCCCTAGATCAGAAATTAAAAGGCTGTTGTTTAAATACTAAAAAAGGAAAAAGGCCAGAATATTCCATGTGTTATTGGATAAATACACAGAGTTTCCACACTTTCAGCTTTCCCTTTCTCAGAATGCATAACTGGGTTGTGAAAGTTTGCAACGAGGAAGTTGAACAGCTACGCAGCTAGGGAAAATATATGACAAGATTTGATCCACAGAGGAAATAGTGGTGCTGTATCAAGTCTATTGTTACACTATGAGAAACCATGGTTGAATTTCTATATATGTTGAGCATCTACAGAATCAACCTGAGTTGATAACAATGGGTTTCTAAAGTCACAGTCGCTCTCTCAGTCTTAAAGTAATGTTGGATAAGATAGGTAATATAACTTGAGATGAACATAGCTGAAATAAGTTCCAAGGTTATCAATTGAAAAGATTGGTAGAATAGAAATGTGTTGTATAGAATGATCTGTTTAAAGTCTTGTTTCTTTGCTTGAAAAATATAATCTTCTGCAAAAAAAATCTTAGCTTTATTAAAAAAAAAGACATATCCTTATACACAAATACCAAGCAAGGGAGTGAATATATGTATATGTGTGGCTGGGTGGTCAGGTGGGTGTGCTTATAAGTTTTGTACCGTTGTACCACTGAAAATTTTTTCTTTGGTTACATAACAAAAGCCAGAAGTTGACAGTTTTCAGGACATTAGTTTGTGTAACGGGAGTGTAAAAGATTTCTAATTTAATTTTCTCATATAAAACCAAATCCATTTTAAGCTACTTTAGTAAAATGATTCATTATAAATAAATATAATAGTCCAAATTAAGGGGATAGTGTTTCTTATGTAGTACAACAGCTTCATGCAGTTAAACATTAGTTTTTCACTTTATTGATCTCTATTGTAATAAGATTAAGATTTTATATGTTCTTGCTTTCACAAAACACTGCATAAGCTTGTTCTACAGTGGACAGATCAGTATCCATCCATTGTTTATATTATATGTTAACAAGGTTTTTTTGAGTAAGATGGGATGTCTTTTCACTTGTAGATTCTGATCATATGGGAACCTCTCATTCAAAAGCAGAGAGTGTAATTTGAAAATATACCTAAATTTTAGCTGCCACTCATTACCACGCCCACTAATCTTGGGAGCAAAAGACATCAGAGAAAGTAGAACAATCTAAAATGCCTCTTTGCCTTTGAAGCCACTCTCTTGTATATTTTACTTTGTTCTGTGATGTAAAATGCAATGTTATTTAGCACCAAGAATGTAGAAGTACAGGAAAACCTGAATAAGAATATGCTTTATGGTTATTT
Source organism: Cariama cristata (assembly GCF_000690535.1). Taxonomy (NCBI): domain Eukaryota; kingdom Metazoa; phylum Chordata; class Aves; order Cariamiformes; family Cariamidae; genus Cariama; species Cariama cristata. The sequence continues at coordinate 49,397 of NW_009594148.1, read as the reverse complement.
CCTTTTGTGTTCTTCTTTGTGCTGTATGAGATTAAATGTTTTCAGCAGCTGTCAGCACTGTGTAAACACAATGGTCACTAATTTAGAAGGTTTTAAGCTAACGGAAAGCACATGAAAACAAATATGATGACAGAGAAGGAACCCATTTTTCTCCTTTATTAATTTTGCCTTGATGAACAAGCAACAAGAGTTGCCAGAGGAAAGAGTAGGAGTGTCATAAGCATGTCCATAAGACTTCTTTACCTTTAATTGAAAAATGGAAAAAAATCTCTTTCTCATCATTTCTTTGTTGCTCACCTATATTTTATCAATGCAGTCACTTGGAAACACCAATCCACCAATTTAAAACACAACACACATGGTTATCTAAGCCACGGTGTTGAAAGTGTTGGTGGACACTGATTGTCACGTTGAACTTTGTCAGTCACTCATGTATTTGGACTACCCTGGAATGGCTTCTGCAAAAAGATTTCTAAGCACCTTTGTTTTTTTTTTCCCAGTCTCAGTATGGCTCCCTTGTTGTATGTAGCAGCTTCTAGCTCTTCTTTTAATATTATAAATAATAAAAATATTTCATACCTCTGGGGAATTGTTTTAAAGGTGTTTTTTTGGAGTTTAACATCCTGACTCTGTTCTTAATCCCTTACTAAATGTTGTTGGCAAGTATTAGCCAGTAAGATTAACTGTAATGTGCAGGGCTTTTTTAGTATCTGCAAATAGCTGTAAGTAATCCTCATTCAGGCATGGATCTAATTCACAAATACTTTCAGAAACGAAGAATAGCATTAGAATGAAAATGAGAATATTTGAGAATTTATTTAAATAAAAAATAATTTAAAATGAATATCATTATGTAACCTTATTTTTACACATATTTTAAATTTACACTTGAAGGAATACAGTCAATAATAGTCCACGGAAGTAACTAAACTAAGGTAGTCAGAAAATATATCTGACTCTATGCATTTAAGCTTGTATTATTTATATATATATTATACGCATGTGGAAAGAAGCAATTTCCTATTTTTTAGCTTAAGTAATAACTGTAGTCAAAATTTTCAATCTCAGCAATACAACAGTACAACTTTTTAAATTACCTCAGTGGTATCAGCAATAATTATTATTATTGCATTCTCTGCTAGCTAGAATAAACTAAAAGTGTTTAAAGATTAATCATTAATAACAATACATGATAAAAAGTAATTAAGAGCATAAAAGATTATAGTTTATAGTTAAATTTGCTTATTCCTTGTTTAGAAGTTTGATAATCTGGACTCATATCACTACAACTCTTTATTACCTGTTCATACAGTATTAATTAGTGATAGCCTGTGGATTTGAAACATACTGGAATCTAAAAAAAAAATAAATCTAAAATGACCTATTAATGATTTATTTCTCCACTATGTTTGGTTATGGTCCAAGGGAAGCCAAAAACTCATGATTTTTCAACACTTCTATTATTTGGGATCTAAATTTTTCAAGAATAAATTGAAAGTTTTTTACGTACTTGGGCTAATGATCCCTACTTTGTTCTCAAATTTAAATGAGACATCTAATCAAGATTCAAAATCTTGGTTCTTTTTGTTACAGAAGGAATTTGTAATGACATGGTCATTCAATTTCTTTTCCTGAGGATATCAGTTAAGCATCTTTTACCAGATTCAGAATTCATGTAATACTGTATGGGAATTTGAGACTGTGAAATGAATGCAAGACAGCAGAACAGCGTGACTGTCTGAGGAGTGATCTTTGCAGATTTACACTTTGTGTAGTCATTTACTATTGTGCAAAGTGGATACAGATTGCTACCAAACCAGATTTTTCCACTAATGTTTCTGTGAACTAAGTACACAAGGTAAAAGTGACTATATCAGGTGGTAGGGAATGTGGCTAAGTGACCAGCTAGAATGTTTGCTGCAGCATTGCACAAAGATACGGAAGTCGAACTGTGCACACAGTTCTGTTGTTCAGGCTTTACTGTCCACAGTTTGTTACTTTATAGTGGAGGGTTCAAGCCAAACCTTGGAATTCCTCAGAGACATATTGATTTGGCAAGATTCAGCCCACCACTTGGAGCAAATCTGTAACGAGGTAATTAGAAGTAAGGGTTTAAAAAGCGATCACTTGCAGACTGTTTTATACTCTGTAAATTAGACTGTGTGCATATATACTTTGGAATCACTGTGTTCTAGTTAATTGAATTATGTAGCTATGCTAGAATAGACTAGGAAATATATATGAATATGTTTTTATCTAGAACTTAACATTTTGAGACAGTGACATAGTTAGTAAGCAAATAATAAAAAAGGTTTCTCCACTCCCTTTTTTTTTCTTGAGATGAAATCCTAAGCTTTTAGGCACAAAATGAAGAAAGGAAAATGTTCTATCAGCTCCATGTTCTAAAGTAGCTAACCCTGCTACACAGAAGAATCAAATCCATTGGATGCTTTTGAAAATTCAATATTCTCTCTTTCATATAGCTCTGAATTATGAGAATGAGACTGAATACTGTTTGTAGATACTGATTTGTATTAATAAAAGATGTGATCAAACATTTAAATTACTGCAGTGTGGGAGAAAAGCAGCAAATTCTCTGTTTCTGAATGACTGTTCACAGTACTTGTGGATCCAATTGTAGATTTATGTCACATCTTCGAGCAGTGCAGTATATGAAACCATTTTCAAAGCACTAATAGAAATCCAGATCAAGATACTAATCAGAGGAAAATATAATCTATATGGATCATATGTTCACAGGTATTAAAAATTATATTTAGTAAAAAAATCTAATATTTTAAAATATTGAGTAGAACAGCTTTTTGTACAGTTTAGCAATGCTAGTAGCACTGTTTTTGCAGGAATACTGTTAACAGAAACCTATTTCACTTTTATCCACTAGGTGGTCATTTTATGTCTATATAGTGAGTAGATTTAACACGACCAACATATTTCTCAATGCAATCTTTTTTTTTTTTCAAGTCACATTACATTAACTGAATATTTTTGTCAAGAAAAACCTAAGATTGATATAATGTTTTAAATTATTGGAAAATTTGATAATAAAACAGAAAAATAATCAGATTCAAATTACAGAGTTCAGTATCCAATCTTGGAAATTCAACTGTTCCCATGGTATTTTTGATATTTCTAATATGCAGAAATGCAGCCTAAATTACAGTTACTAGTTTAAATTAAAATTACTGCATGCGTATATGTTAATGCCAGCTCCTTGTACCTGAGTTGCTTTGTAGGAATAAACATTTTGATCTGGTATTAGTTCTAATCTGCTACTGCCAGTATTTGAAGAGGTAGACAAGAGAACAAGTTGTATTTTTGAATAAGCAAATGGTTTTAAGATCTAGTCACCTTCAAGCATTTTGTTAATTTGGTGGGGCCTTTTTCTTTTGACTTCAGATGAATATGCTTACCATGTGCCAGAACAGGACTGTTAACTTGAGCGAGACACCTAGAAACAGTAAATATTGATCATATTCTGCTATGTAGAAAAAGCTGAGTATGGCCATTAGGAGTTGCCACAGACGCTTCGGAATGACAACTCGGGAGTTCCAGCCCCACATCTCTTACTGAGTTACCTGAAGGTTTGAACATGTTTTTCTACAGACAGCATATGGTCCCAGCTAAGTCTCTAATAGTACAGTATAAACTTACTGACCTGAAATTCCTGTAATATAACAAATCCTTATAAATGGACCAGGTTGACATAGGTTTCCTTAGAAGAAGGACATAGCCAGAGTCATTCTGGAATGAACATTCATTGGTTCCTTTGTCCCTGAGGGATTTTAACAGATGCCACATTTAAGGTTTCCTCATCTGTGATACACTCCTCTACATTACACTGAGGTCTTGCTGCATGAGAATTAACCTTTTCTAAAGGTGTTTTACACAGAAATTTTATTGCCATCCTCTGATTAAGTTACAATAATAACCAAACAGTAGATGTCAGTGATCTGCCCTAATCCAAATATAAATCTGTCTGTCAAAAGAGTGCTATGAGCCTTTGTGGATGTTTAGTAACCGCTCGTAATATTTGTGTAAAAGTTAAAGTTGAAATACTGTTCACAGTCTCCACCATTAATAACCAGTGACACAGTGTCTGCCACTAAAGTTCATGTCCAATGGTCATTTAAAAAAAATAGCCTGATTTTTAAAAAATCAAGTACCTTTTCATGACAGAAAATGTGGTAAATCAGCAAAGCCATTTTAGGTATAGTTTTGTCATTTTCATTTTATTTTCATCATGTATGTTTATGCAGCACCATTGGTTTGACTTCACTGATGTGGAGAGTAAGGAGAAGGATCAGAAGACAGCAGTATCAGTGGCTGGGAAAGAAAGAGGCACCCACAAACCACCCATGGGGACTCACAAGTTCCAAGCACAGGAGCTAACAGTAACAGCAATAACAGGGACCCATTTAATATTTTGGATGACTTAACTGTACCAAGCATTCCTACAGTTATTACTAAATGCAAGTCTATCATCTAATTAAATTCCTTAAACTATTTCAGTAAGCAATGAGCAACTCCTGTTTCTTAAGTTTGTCTTCCTTGTGTTCTGCCATTTACATGATTGTCCTAGCAGTCTTTCTTTCAGTTTTCTGTTTTTCAATTAAGAACATAAAGTATGCTAAATGCATGACATTAAATACATACAAAATAGCATCTTTGTAGAAAGGGAAATGTTAAGACTAAACAAGGAGAAGGAGGGCTGTAAACTTTTTCTAAAATCAAGCAACTCATTGTTTGATGGGAACAGAGTTGTTTCTATGAAAGCATCTTGGAGAACTAGAAAAGACTGTACCTTGCTACTACTAGTAATAAAATATCAAGAAAAACCCCTTTGGTCCTGGTATTCAACCCTAATACTTACCAGGTCAGTCCTGATCCAGTTTTCCTTTTTCACTGCAGAATATATTCAGCAGCTTAAATTCTGCAGTTCATAACCCACCAGTTTGTCTTGCTTATTTCCAAAAAGACTTCAAAGTCTGGACCATACTGTGGATTTCTCTGCTAACTGGGACAAAATAAACACCTTACTTTCCACCTTATCTTTCTTTGAATATATATTATTCTAAGTAAAAGAAAAGAATTAGTTTTTCTTGCCTAGATAGAAAGTATAACATTTCAGTACTTAAAGCAAAATTTTCTGTCGTGTCACACCATGTTACAATATGTAATGATTTCAAGGGTCACAGATCAAAAATAGTTAGCAACATTCACTGTATGTTCTCTCTTCTTTGTGAAGTAATTTTCCCAAAATTAATTTGCTACATTTTAAAATCTTACCCTATATTCCTGCCATTAAAAATGTTGCTTACCTAAAAGATGGGTACCTAGAAGTTCATGCAGTCTCAGATAGATATATATTTGACATGTCTGTACACTTGAATTAAAGAATGCTCTGCATATCAAGACTAGCCAGATATTTGTTTTTCATTATAAAAGAGTGGCTAACCAGTGTTACTGCACTTTCTTAAAAGGTCTGGTGGTATTTCTTTCTACTAGCCCCTTTTTGATTTGATTATAAAGTTTGTTCCTACCACTGCACATCAGTCAAAAAGTATTTCCATAGATCTCCTAAGGAGATATGTCTGTATGATTGACAATTGGATGGCTGAAAGCTGAAGAATGAACACTTCAGTCACCGGGGCTAGGTTACAGAGGTCATAGTTAGGAACCAATCTCTTATTTTGCAACTTTGTTTTCTACTTGTTTATATAATGACAGGTATTCATCTGAAAGCTCTTCAGTTCTCTCACTTTTTATTTATGCATCTTTATATAACTGCAGATAAATAGCAGTTAATCGGAAATGTCTATGTCTGGTTATGTTTACATCTAATGCCATGTTCTTTTTCACTTGTTAAGAAAGGGTGAAACTTGTTGCAACCAATAGCTCCATTAAAAAAAAAAAAAAAAAAAATTATGTGAAGAACTTCCACCATCTGACCTAGCAAGAGATACCATTTAAGAAATTTAAGGAGTGATAAATGGACGAATTAAAGTATATGTGTTCAAAGATGAAATCCAGAAACCTTTATCATGCATATCTGCATGCTCCTATCTTTCTTTCCAGGTAAATATTGAGCATTCTGAGATGATTTATAAATCAATGCCAATTTTATTAACTAAATTCTTTAGTGGGGGACTGAAGAATGTGGGAAACTATTTTAGAGAAGATCCTATAATAGTCTTTTCATTTTCTCTCCTCAGTGAGAAGTGTATTTTATTGTGTCATACTCTGCCCCTACTCACATTGAGAAGTTCCTTACTCCACAGGCATTTCTGAAATCAATAGTTCTGAGCATGTGGTAGGTTAAAAGTCCATTTAATTAAAATATGACTTGGTCCTAAATATCTCTTTCAGGATATTGAATTTTTTTGATAAATACTTAAAACTGGAAAAACTACTTGAGAAATAACAAAGCTAGAAACTCAAGTCAACTTTTTCAAGTGTTTCTTGAACAGCTCTGTCCTGCAAAAAAAATCCTAGGACTAAAATGAGAAGTTATGTGCAAAAATAGCATCTCAGACACTCTTATTTATGATCATTGTAATTTTAGGAGTAGGATGCTCTGATGGAGAGAGACTCCTGACTGAGCTGCCCCCATGCAGGCTACCAGCTCTACCTTGTAGAAATGAGAATCTGCACAGTCCACAGTTACAAACGTGGGATTGCGCTTATGTACGGAGTGTCTGTGATGAGGTTTTGGTAGCAGGGGGGCTGCAAGGGTGGCCTCTGTGTGAAGAGGTCAGGGGCTGCCCTGTACCAGACACAGTTGGTTCCACCTGGTTCCAAGGGACCCATCAAAGGACATCACTGAGTGTGTGGTGCCTTCGTTAAAACTTATCTAAGAAAGGGCAAAAATGCTGGAGAGACAGATAAGTGAGGGGAAAAAAGTGAGAACACTCAGATCACAGAAGAATTAGTGGGAGAGGGTACTTGAGGCACTGGGAGAAGAGATTCCCCTGCAGTCCATGTAAAGGACAATGCTGAAGCAGATATCCACAATGCAGCCCATGGAGAACCCCCCATTGGAACAGCTGGATATTTCCTGAAGGAACTTGGGCCCACGGACAGCCCACACTGGAGCAGATTTTTTCCTGAAGGACCATGAAGAGGACCCACACTGGAACAGAGGAAAAGTGTGAGGAGGAAGGAGCAGCAGAGAGGAACTGTTACGTACTAACCATAACACCTACTCCCCATCCCCTCTGCACTGCTCAGAGGGTTCTGGGTAGAGGAATTGGGAATGAAGGAGTGAAGTGAAGCCTGGAAAAAAGAGGGTGTGTGGAAAGGTTTTGTTATTGTTTCTGGTTTTGTTTCTCACCATTCAAATCTATTTTAATTGTCAATTAAATAAAATTCTCCAAATCAAGTCTGTTTTGCCTGTGATGGTAAATGGTAAGTGATCTCCCTGCCTTTATTTCACCATCAAGCTTTTTCACCTTATTTTTCACCCTTACCTGTTGAGAAGGGGTAGTAGGTGAGCAGCTGGGTAAGTGTCTGTATTAACCCATGAAAGATTACCATTCACTTGTCATGATTAAAGAAACTCATTTGACAGTATTGCCTTGTTCATTCTTCTTTTAGGGCCTCCTGAAAATGCCGACACAAGTTAAAGCATGTAAATAATTTCATTTGAAGTGGATTGCAGGATTTATATATTGTAAATCACAAAGCTTTTAAAGCACTTTTGTCAAACTAGGCCTTAACCAAAACATCAGATCACTGTCAGAAAGTCAAACAACCTGTTCAGGACAGATTTTTGTTTTCAGCTTCAATCTGCTCATGAAATGAGATTTCAGGTGAATTTAAAGAATTAGAAAATTACCAGAGTTTATTTTAAGAGGTGGTTGAAAAGGGCTGCAGTATAAATTCAGAAATACAGCCTAAGCAGAGGTTTGAAATTGGAACAATTTCTTTTAAGACTGAATCCTGTCTGAAATAAAGATTGCTTATATAGAGACATTGCAGAAGAATATCTATGAGTCTTTATAGATTTGGTGTCTCAGATATTTAGATACTTAGTTGTTCTCCTTCTCATATTTGAATTTATGCTTTCATGTCATGTTTTTAAAATGTATGCTTTTAAAAGAAAAAGCACTACACAGCAATGTAGTACACATCACTAATAAGATCAAACAGCATAAAAGAAAAAATACAAGGAAATTATTTAGTGTGGATCATATTTGAAGGTAGAACAGCCTTCATCAGATAAAAAGCCTGTGTAGTTATCTGAGTTCTAAAGATTGACAGTACTATTTCAGTAAAGTTTATTGTTCATACTAGACCATTACAAAATGTAGTAAGAGACAGAACAAATTTGATTTTGAAGTTGACTTTTTGTGCTTAGAGCATGTGATGAGGGACAATGTTCTGACAGCTCAAGCTTACTCAAGCTTAATGACTGATCTAAATTGGAGCTTGGAGATAAAAGAAATTCTTTAGTGATGCCTCAGTTGTCATTGATTGCTATGAGCAATTTTAAAGCTATTCAAGATGAGAATTGCCTGTTTGGCTCTGAAGGAGGAGAAAGTGGTACATAAGATTGGAAGTTGGTGCAAATGCTACTGCGTATAAAAAAAAAAAAAGAAAAAGGAAAGATAAGAAAAGGTTTATATTACTTGTATATGTAGGTGATAATCACAACTACATATAGTGTTATTCATCATCAAGGAAAGACACAGTGAATCTACAGGGTACAATGTAAGCAGCAGCTGTGACAGGAAAGACAGAAATGAAAGGCTGGGCACATTGTAAATAGCAACAGCAGCAAGATAACTGAAAACAAAATGTTCTGAGCTAAAGACAATAAGGAAGTTAAGTGCAGAGCAGAAGTTCCCTCTTCTGAGTGTTGATCTCAGAAAGCATTTCTCTCTAACAAAATTATCCCTACTCTTGCACATGGCATAACATGTTTTCCATCTAAACTACTATGATTAGAACAGCAAGTATTTAATCCATAATAGTGACAGGACAAGATAAAATCATACACAGCCATGGCTGCCTAGGTATGGAGAGGAGCTTTTATGTCATCAGTTTGCCTGGTAAAATGTCAGATCATAATAAGGACAGAGGCTTGTGTTTACGTGAGAAAGGGTTGTAACTGCTCTATTCTTTCACAAGTTTTGGGAGCAGCTGTGTATCTTCAGTACTGCTGTGTCTTCTGTAAAGCTCACTTCATATCCCAAAAGCTGTCTCTTGAGCAGTGTATTCAGAGCCGACAGGAATACTTAAGCACATAGGTTTCAAGCAGCAAGGAACATCCTCCAGCAATGTTTGGGTCTCACTGACGCTTACTGTCTTGTTCAGAGATCAAATTTGTTCTTCAGAGCATCTGCAGAACAGTCTTCAAGAGACAATGTAAATTTTCTTTTGTGCTAATACAAATGTACTACCTACTTACAGTGGCATGGATAGTGACTGTGAACAAAATTTTGTTGCAGAAAATAGTTTCCTGATTAGGACTCCTGTCTCATAACCAAGAAAAGGACTGGACAGCATCAGTTCAACTGTGATAATGTAGGCTTTAATATTTTCAGGCTTGAAAGATACCATATCACAATTTTAAGGAACCTTTATAGACTGCAGTTCATTTTAATGTTTATATTTATTCTATTTTATATTATTTCAATTAATTCAAGTAAGTAATACTATATGTTAGGTATAACAGTCTACTACTGAAAATACCACCACCGTATGTTCTATCTTTGTTGAAAAGAAATTGGTATGTTTATATTATCTGGAGATTTCTGCAGAAAGTTTTTTGTGTTTATTGAACATTTTCTGAGCAAGCATCATATTAGTTTTCTGTACTTACCCTTTTTCTGGCTGTAAAGATTTGTGCAGCTGTACTTTATCTCAGAGGTAAATATAACACCACGGAAGGAGAATAGTTTCCAAAATAGCCCCAGATTTCACAAATGCTCTAGTTAAAATTTTCAGAAGATATTGACATTTATTGAGCTAATATTTTATAAAATCAGTATTGCCAAAAGAAAAGCCCATGATCTCTGTATATTCAGCATTTATCCTGAAATTTTAATGACAGAAATTTAAGATACTGTATTTTCTTCCTGTGCACAGTTTGATCACTCTCCTGATCACTAAAGGATCAGCTGCACTGGGGAGATTTTGTTTCCTAATTTATTTCCTTCCAGAAAAAAAAAAAAGAAAAGGTCAATACTGCTGTTTGGAAATTCCTGCGACTTATCCAACATCAAAAATATCATGTCCTAATGAATACGCAGCTTGTTTGCAAATCCTGTGAACTCCTATGGACTCCTCCTTATCTCTCGCTTCACTTACTGTGTGAACTTGGACAATTCCTAGTTCAAATCTTTGTTTTCCTGTTTTGTCTGTTCTTTACATAACTGTGAGAAATCGAACCTTTGAGGAGGACTATAAGTCTTCTGTCAGCCAGAGCAGCAGTGACGATCTTCTTAATTATCTGTCTTTGCTATAAATTCAGACTTTGGCAACTTGGAAATTAAATGAAAAAATTACTCAGAAAACTTTAATAAAGCAATTCCACAAATATGTGGATTCCCCAGATGAGAAACTGTTCAAATAACTGAATTTTTTTACAAAAGATCCATGGAGGTATAACACCAATATTTAGAATCATTCTTAAAAACAAAGGAATCACTTGAAACTTTGATTTCTGAACTCAGATATTTATTAGCAAATAAATTACCATTTTAGATATTTTATTCAACAGTTGTTTAGATATTTAAAGGCATTGCATATTTGAGACAAAGGAATTCACCTTGTCTTACATTACTTGTGTTTGAAACAATCCCATTATCTTTCTAAATATGTAAAAAAAAAAAATAAAAAATAGCTCAGCTTTCTCCTCTTTACCCCAACGAGGTCCCTGCTGCTTGTTGACATCCACTTTTTTCCTTCTAATTACAGTTCAATAACTGTAACAGCAGATTCAGTAGTTCCAGAGGATACAGCTATTCTTTTTATTTCTTAATTCACTTTGCTACTATGTTTCTTTCTGGTTTTCCATTAGGCACAGTTTTGCATAATGTGCTTGAAGATACCTGTTTTTCCCATGTTGTCACATGCTATAGGAATGGCAGCCATGTACAGGTTTCATGCGCTAGGTTGCTTCTCAGCAATTTTTTACTAAAGACATGCAACTTTTATGGATGTTTTCAGTCAGGTTTCAAGGAAGGAAAGCAGTAGTTCTGGGCTTCCAGAATGGCCAAACCATTTTTGCCTAATTCACGTTCTCATCTGGCACAGTACAGGCAACACTTACCTAACTGTCCTACAGTATCAAAGATTTTTTTTTATTATTTTGATATTTTTTTTTTTAAGAATTGGGCTGCTAAGTGCCCTCTTTTATTTATTAGGACTTATTCTATCTTACTTAGGTTTCTAACATTAGCCTAAATTTTAAGTAGCAGCTGAATTAGCTCTTCTGGACTAAACATCTAAATTCTCTACAGTCAGTGGGGAAGGAAAGGTATCTTTAAAGCCTCCCTAAATAGTCCTCCTAACTTAGTATCCTAGCCAGTGAAAGCATCCACCTCTTGGTGTGCCACCTAGAAATGTTAAGCCATTTGAAGACATTAAGGCATATGTTATAACTAGTGAATGCAAATCAACTTGTACAACATACAATATTATGCAATACAGTTATTGGTTTTAGGCATGGTTTTGCATACCATATAATTCACATTACCCTAAAAAGTCAAGTTTTAATCTAAATCAAATATTTTTCCATCATACTCATTATCAAGTAACCATTCTTTTATCTTTTAAAAACTCTGGTGAATTTTCAGTAATATTTTTCCTCTATCCAATTGATTTTTCTCAGATGGGTAAGTTAAAATACATCATTCTGTTGCTTCTTTTTTCCTCCTAAGCTAGTGTATTCATTTTTCACACAGTAAATTTCAAACAAGTGCCTTAGAAAGGGAAATAATTTCTCTTTATTAATATAGTTAGGAATATCCATTTATTAAAAATAAATAGGAAATACTGATTTGGGATGCCAGAGTTGAACACCAAGTAATCTCTATTGAGGTTACCTTAAATTTTGTATCTGATGATACAGATCTGTGTCTTTATTTTATTAAGCAGGTGCATTTTACTTTCATAGGTATACTAAGAAATTTTGTTATTCATCTACTGGGACCAAAAAAAGTGTAAGAAAAAAAAAACCCCTGCAGCTACGAGAATAGTTTATAATTATTTTGCAAAACCATGTCCTACATTTATGAATAAATATCTGATTTGTTATCCAGATAAATGACTCCTATAATAACCAGTGGATGTTTTTCTTCTTTTATTCTTATGATGAATATAGATAACAATTTCCCAGAATCAGAAGATATACACATATTTTAATTGCCACTAGTCAAAAAATGCAAAATATGCAAAACCACTCCAAAGTTATAAATCTTACAGTGCCTTGCATGTGTGCACTTCACAAAGCACAGCATACCAAAATATGGTTATAAAGACAGTATAACATAATATGTTTATCCAAATGTTTTCGTTTATTCGTAAAGGATTTAAATAGCAATAAGATATGTTGCTTTCCTAATATGAAGAACAAGAATAATGTTCACAAAATAGAATAAATCCACCAGAAAAAGTGTTGGAAATAGTAATGTGTGTTCTTACCATACCATGAGGCTAATATAATTTGATATGCTAAATTTAACTTGAATGTTTCTCATTTATTTTTATTAAATAACACTTGAAAAAGTGTATGCCAAATGACAAGTAATTTATGTAGTTTGAAGGGAAAAAGAAGGTGTTTCCTGTATAATTGCCTACCACTGCCTTCTTAATCACACCCTTGCACTCTCCCACTCTCTATTTTTTTTTTTGAAATGTTTGTGAGGAATAAACTGAGGTTTACAGCTGTGGAGAACTGTAATGCCTTAGGACAAATCCAAACTTCAGATTTGATCCTGGGCCATGTGAAAGCTACTTTGGAATCTCCCATTGACTTCAGGATTATTTGCCATTGATATATTATTTCTTACAAGCAAACAGTGATTTTTAGAAAAATTTCCAAAGTATTATTCAAGCTATGGGATTTTCTATGAGTTTCTTATTTATCAAAGAGCACACTATGGTAGGACTATTCCATTTTACACAGGTATTTGAATATCAAAGTGATCACTGTGACCTTCTTCCAGTAGGATAGTAAGATAGTAAGGACTAGACACTTTTCCTGTTGGTTTTCTGATTCTCTTGTCTATGGGAAGAGTGCCTTGTTTCTTTTTTTTACTATATAAGTTACTTTAACTTAGTTGGAAAACACTGACTGCAGTTCACCTTGCAGTTGAGCTGGACTATGTTGATAGTCCTTAATTCTCTGAGGAAATAAAATCTTAATCCAGACCTGTCCCACAAAGATATGCTTTATCCTTACCACAGAGTAAGTATGTTACAGAGTAATGTAGGTGTTGAAAACTCCGAGTACTTTTTTTAATACATTGGTCCTTGATTTTGAAATCTATGCAAAGTCAGTGCCAGGAAAGAAGGTAGGCTTTATATCGCCTTTGTGGATCACCCCCAGGAAAAAAACTGTCACCCTCATGCCACGATGAAAGGGTTGTTTGTGTTCACCCTCCTCTCATCACTGTAGCCACACTACTTGGTAACTGGTTTTGATCTCCTCTGGGCCTCATGTAGTGCCTTGTGATCTAAATATTTTTGTGTGAAGAAGGAAGGAGATCTAGGAGCAAACAAACCTGTGCATGGAGGAAATGCAGGATGGTCAGGCCCTGAAATAAAACAGGAAATAAAACTGAGGGTATGGAAAATGATATCACTTCAGATACTCGCTGAAGTTAAAATTTTCCAAATACAATGTATCTCTCCTTGCCAGCCAAGAGGTGGTGAGGATATGAATGAAAAAAGCCAAATTCTTGTCTTCCAGAATGAACCATTGTGGATTTGTCGATGCTACTGTAGAAGAGCTCAGCATCAACAAGGGAGTCCACCTACAATACTCCTAAACTACTAAAAGTCTCTGGAGGATCTTATCTCCGTTCAGTCTGTATTAACGGTACCCAGGCCAAGACTGGTTAATTTAAATAGTGCTGATCATGGTGGTAGATCCAGAACAAATACGTGGTAGGCCTCAGATGCATATTTATACATTTTTTGTCTCTCTGATCACAAGCATAAATAACCAAATGAGCTTATAAGCCTGTATTTCAGATCACAAATGTACATATCTGGCATCATTAAAATCTATAAATTGTTAGGAGATTGTAACATCCTCCTTCAAAGTGTTCTATCTCTTATAAGACGAGGGTTGTTTCTGAGAGTTGTTGTAACCATGAAATAATGCAGATTTCTGCATACTTCAAGCAAGATCTCATACAAATGTCCAGGGCTGTACAGGCTCAGAAAAGATTATGCAAAAGTAGAAAAATATTTTTTGGCATTTCCAAGTGTTCTAACAGTTGTTCTTTTGTTTTTAAGATGCAAAATTCTTATAAAAAAACCCCATAATACTTCTATGGCTGGACTTTATTTAAATGCCATTACACTCTAAGCTCTTTTTAAGGATACATACTACTTAAGAACATTTTACAACACCAAATGTTGAGCGATTCATTAAATTAAAAATAAGAATCTGCCTACCCTTGCATTTTCTAAAATGAGTTAAGCTGTCATATATCTTAGTCTGGTACAATAGATACATAAAACACTGAATAATCTAAGTACCAGCAATGTAAAAGAATGCTCATTTTTTACTTTCATTTTCAAACACTTTCTAAAAGAAAAGAAAAATCAAACATAGAGAAAATTATTTAATATGTCAACAACAATCCTGGCAAAATTCTAAAGCAAACAAAACTAAAAAGCATTAGTTTTATAATACTTCTGCTTCCATTATGTAGTTTACATTATATCTGTCGCCTTCAGCAGCTATTCTTATACAAGTTTTAGTATGAGAAGGAAAAGTAGATCCTGCAGAGCAGTTATATTTCCCCTCTAAATTTGGTTAAGGAAGTGGACTAGCAATAACTGGACTCTCATCCTTTGAATGTGCTAGTGTGTATAACCTTATCGACTCACCAAGAAACACTTGCTGCCATGAAAAATAAGAGTGTATCACACTTCGTCCCTGCTGCAGCGAAGGAAAAAACAGAAGAACTGAATCTCTGAGGGGGAAGCAAGGTACAGGGTTTGCAAAAAATTTGTAACTTGCTTTTCCCTTTTCCATATTTTTCCTTACAAGTTAAAGTTTGTCTCCCTGGGCTCCTTATTGAGTCAATGGAGGAATATATGGTCCTTCAGAGGGCTATTCAGAGCATCTATGTCAGAACTAGAGTATCTCACTAATACAGATGCTGTGAGCATCCTGCTGAGCAATAATCTTCCTGCCAGCAACAATATATTGCGTTGATCTTTGTCCAGACTAGATCGTGTGCTCATAACTGAGCCCCCCCCTACCCCCCCGATATTGTTCCAGTCCTTTTTTCCCAAGAAAAGTATCATATGTCATTGGATAGGTTAAGAAAGTAAGAATGAAGTCATACTTCAAGGCCTCATCAACTGGCTGATCCAGCGGCCTGTTCCTGTCCTTCCACGTTTTGCATACTTGCTTATTCTGTCTCCCAACTCCCTATATCTCTTAGCTGTCTCATTTCTAGTTAATGTTTTGCTCCCCAGACCCTGTAATCGTCAGTTATGTTAGTTTGCCAGTTTACAAGACCATTTTGTCTTATAGAAGAAAAAAGAAGGGAAGATGGGGCTTCCAAACTTGATTCCTTTCCTTTTATGTACTTCCCTAAAAAGCAATACAAAAAAAAAAAATATGGGTCTTTTAGTTTAAATTACTCTAGTGCTTTTGAAGGAGCTTAGAGCAATGCCCATAACAATTTGTCCTGTGTTATGACTTACGGTACAGAGCTGTTTTATTTCTGTTTTCCAGTGACAAATACTGGGTCAGCCACTCTCTAAGGCATACAGTTAACCCTTATACTCTATAGTTTAAGTAATGATGCACATCAGGCCTTGTCCTGCAATTTTCACAGATCAAAAATTTCCATGCATATTAATGCACATTTTCAATGTGTGAGAAGTGAAAGATTTAGTTTCTCAGGTAAATGGAAAAAGCACCACTTTTTCCACCATTTCATGAGTCTTTCAAGGTTATAGGAACACTCTCATTTTAGGTTTCCATTGAGGCAAAACAGATGACTGGTAATCTGCAGTTTTCAAAATGGAAAGTAAGTTTTTTCAAAGTACCTTTTTTTAAAGCACCGTTTTTTTAAAGCACTGTGATTGGACTCAATGCCATTCTTAGATTGGTTCTTAATTTAATAGACAGTTCCTAAGGGAGGGTTTAAAAGAAGAAAAAGATCAGTTATTAGCTGAAAAACAGAATACAGAAAAAGAAAAAGGAACTGAATAAGCACCTAAGGACATGAACTTATGATTGTGCTATATGTGGACTTTCTTATTTCTGTTTTTGATTTAAAGCTATAATGATAATTATAGAAATTATAGAACTATAGAATAATTATAGAAAAGGAATATAATTGGGATAGGTGATAATAGACTCAGAAGTGTTTTAATAGACAAAGCTACAACTGCAAAAACAATCTAGTCCTAGATATATAGATATTCAGGAATTAACATACATAAGAAATTCAAAGAAACCATTACTTCAGTATGTTACAATATATAGCATTCAAAATAAATTTTATAAGCCTCACAACAAATGTTGGTTTGGAAAAACTAAAAGGACAGATAAGGCAACTTAAAAGAGAAAGAAGGATTCAGTTAATAGATTAGCAGGCATTATACTGGAAACTGTTAGTCTTAAAACTTCCTTTTTTCTAAAGCATAACCTATTGTAAACATCTACAATTTTGGGATAAAAGTCCAAAACAAAATGTGAAGCCAAATAAAGTAAAGTTACTGAAATAAATTCTGAATAATTAAGCTGGTGGTAGAAATAAAGTCTCCTGCACTCAGTAAACTACAAATGTAAAATAACAGATGTTCAGAAACTTTACTTTTTTTGTAGAGAAAAGTGGTATATAGGACACATTTACAACAACAAAAATGAGTCTGTGCAACAGATTTCAAGCTAGCTCAAACTTTATTTAGTCCCATACCTCATCTCTGCTCCAGTGAAGTCAATTGGAGTTTTGCCCTTGAGTTTGACAGCAGCAAGCTAAGACTTTAAGTGTATAACTTTATATTGTAGACAGCATTATAGCTTGTTTACTCACTGTCTACTGGCAAAATCAACACAGATGCCAGTAAGCATTCTTAAATTAAATAATTGCTTTCCATTGGGGAAAATTTCTGTTGTTTCCTTAAATCTGACAAGCACTTGGATATTTTGCTGCTTTGTCTTTATATGTTCCTAAGATGCCCTGAATAAAATTGAACAGATTGGCAAACTGGAGTAGCTCAGAATATCTATTTTACTTTGTTTTCCTTTCAAAAATATCTACCAACACATTTTTCAGGGAATTAAGCATAAAAACCTGGCTGGAATTTCACCTAATATGCTAGACACTCAAAAATTGCAAAATGAATGTTTATACAGCAACAGATCTCTTTTGTATGTGTGTGTTCGTGGGGGGTGTGCATCCCTAAAAGAATACATACCTGCCAATATATACATATTTTTGCTGTATGAAATGTAGAATTTTTAAAACACTTATAAAATGTGTAGCATAACAGTGTTTCTCCACCTTTTTCAATCACGCCTTGCTGTCACTAGCTTCTGCTCCAGCCCTAGGGTTCATTACTACCTCCTTACATTCTCCCTTTATTTCTTTGCCTCACACTGTTGCCAGCAGCTCCAGCAATGTTGGACAAATGCCCAAACCAATAATCTAAGTTGAACTCTGCAGTCTTAGTCTAAAGTTATAAGGATGTCTCAGCACCATTCTCCCTAGGGCTCACGATTCCCTGTAAACATAGTCCAGAGTGAGTCAAGATGGACTATCACAGAACCAGGAATGACAGAGGAAAGATTATTACCTGGGCTCCAAACCATGCTGTGTCTTGTCTGGAACATAATTATACTTCAGTACTGACACAGATCACACTGTTTGAGGACTGCTTAAAAAGATGCAATAAAAACCCAAATGTTTTCTTTTCTCATATTCTTGAATAACTCAGCCACAGTAATGTTACCATAAATTTTAACTATATACCAAGATGTTGCAAGCATCTTACTTTTTACTTTAAATATAAAACACTTAAATAAATAAACTGTACATTCATTTTAGTGTCAGGCTTTTTCATAATTTCCTTAGTACTCTTATGTACTGAAAAACTTGAAGAACAGAAGACATTTGAAGAATGTAAATGTGATGTTCAGTGCAGTGTCATTTGGATTATTTAACAGATCCAGATGTACTGCTATTGTAATAAAAGCATCTGACCTCTTAACTCTGAATTTTCTTCTATCTCAGTAAAGTGTTATCTTTGCTTAGTCTTTGTTATATTCCTCAAAAGTAACTAAAAAGTAACCCTTACCCTAAGACCACTATATGTACTGCTTTCCTTCACTTCCAAGAACTTCTTTTATAAATCCTCCAAGCACTGTCTCAGTGCTCCAAGGGGGAACACTCTAAAAGATATAGACTACAAAACATGAACAGCATCTCAAACAATGTGTATTGTGTCGAGGCCTTGCACTCTGAAATTTTGTATTTTAACAGTCACTAGTATGTAACTCATCCTATCTGCTCATTCAAAGAAGGTACTGCAAAACTACACAGTAAGACAGAGTCACTGATATGCAGGATTTTGCCTTTTTTTTTTTTTTTTTTTAAAAAAAAAGCCCAATTCTTTCTGTATATGAAAGTTAACTCAAAAATTCTTACAATTATATTCTAAATTTCAAATAATGCAAAATCAAAATCAATCATGAAGATTCTCGCATTGATTCTTTGTTTCCAATTACAATAAAGAAGAGGGAGGAAGATACAGTCGAACTGAAGAGCTGGAGCAGAAAAGCTCTTGATAGAGTTGCACAAATATTTTACTAGAAGGCAAGAGATTTGAATTCTCCCTTGGTGGAACTAAGTTGGGCTACTAAAGGTGTACAAATTTCCTCCCCTCTCTAAAGGAGCAAAAGAGATGGGTGATGTTTGCGGGGCTGATGCTTGCAGAACTCCTTCTGAGGAACCAGACTTACACTGTGTTTTGGATCTCCTGGTGATGGTCACAGTGGGTGCTGAGGAAATGCATTTCCACATGGGTTGGTAGATGGAGGGAGCCTCACCTTGTCCATTTTCAGACATCCACCAGTGTTTAGTTGGGCTCCAGAACCATGATCAATAAGAAAAACTCTCCCTCTTCTTGAAGGCAGATACAGTCCCAAGCTTCAGTGTATGTACATATAAGCCAAAAGAGTTCATTGCCCAGGAATCTCCTGCCAGTAACACAGTAAGAAAGCAGTTGCACTTAGGAACAGAAAGTTGCAATTGCAGGTTCATATCAGTCCATGAAATAGACCGACATTCCTGGGTCATGCTTCCTCTCCCTCCATCCCTCTCCTCAACCCATTCATACCCCTGCTGCCCTAAAACAATCAACTATTATGAAATCTAAGTGTTATATTAGTGATTACGGGGGTTTAGTGATCTTACTCTCTTACGCTGAACTCTGTCAAGCGCTAAAAGGCAGGTGTCTTTTGATGCTGGGTCTCAAATGATGAAAGGTTTGTGAAAAGTAATCTCTCATGCCTGACTTATGGGTAACACTGTAGAAGACAGCTCGGCCTCAGCCTCAGACTGCTATTTCTTGAGTTGTCTCCCCAGTGACCATATTGCTTTCTGAGTCTCCAGGTGTGTGGGTTAAGAAGTTGCAGAACAGCTATACCCAAGGCCCAACTGCAGCAGGGAATTGTGACAGGGACAATGAATGAGTGAATTATTGTGCAAGAAGAGAGAAAAGGCAGAGCGAGAGTGGCGGTGGGCATAAAAGGAGACTAACCAAAAAGGGAGACGCATCAACAAACAAAAGGCCTCAACTGTCTAAAGTGCTACCTTCTGAGTATAAGGGTGTAAACTGTGTGGCCATGTGACAACATGACTACAATACAGGGGGGCCATATGGAGTTGGGGAGAATCAGAATGCATCTAATACATTTTTCCTCAGTAAACAAGAAAATAACTTAGAATATTACCCATATTGATAACGGTAAATTGCTTGAGTAGTAAACAAATTATTTTCCATAATTACTTTAGGGTAAAGTAGTTATAATTAGGGGACAGAGGAATTCATAGACTCATGGAATCATTCAGGTTAGAAAAGACCTTTAAGATCATCAAGTCTAACTGTTAACCTAGCACTGCCAAATCCACCACTAAACCATGTCCCTAAGCACCACATCTACATGCCTTTTAAATACCTTCAGGGGTGGTGACTCTACCATTTCCCTGGGCAGCCTGTTCCAGTGCTTGACAATCCTTTCAGTGAAGAAATTTTTCCTAATATACAATCTAAACCTCTCCTGGTGCAACCTGAGGCTGTTTCTTCTCATCCTATCACTTGTTACTTGGGAGAAGAGACCAACACCCATCTAATATTCAGAACATGAAACATGCATTTGATGCATTCTCCACCATTATG
>NW_009594148.1:0-28762 GCF_000690535.1 Cariama cristata | reverse complement strand
TGCCTTGTCGTGTTTCAGTTGCTGTCTATCAGGGTATGTCCATTGACATTTAAGGAGGCACACAGATATGTTCCAGGTAAAGAGCTTTCCTTATAGTTTTTAACATTTAAATGCAGTTTCATTCTGTCAAACATAATTACTTAGATGCCAGGAAGAAATAGAACACAGGTCAAATAATTAATTAATATTTTTAAACATAAATTCTCATATAAACTTTATTATACCTTCCCTATAAGGTATTTTTAGGAACAGTTTAACATCATAATGAGGCTTTGATAAATTCAGTTCACTTTGACTGCAGTGGGTGCAGGAGTGACCACATGAACAGCTCAGCTGACAGGCCTGAGAGGGCAGTTACCCTCAGAAGAGAGAAGCTGGCTGTTGCATGTGAGAGAGAAACTGCTGAAGCAAATATAGATGAAAAAGACATATTTGTATATCATTATACTGATACATAGTCTGCGTTTAGGCTAATTGAAACCCCACTAAGATGATTTAAACTAACCTGTCTGGCTTCATCCTAAAATGGATTAGGAGTGTTCATACAATCCGCTAATGATGTCCAGCTATTAATCCACTTGAGCTGACAGGTTAGTATCAAGCAATTTTGAACTACACTGTATTAGTGGAGAACTCCAAATCCTTGTGATTATTGACTTAATTAGATAAAAATACTATATCAGGTGTTCTGGGAGCAATTTCTTAGACCTCAGTGAATCACAAACACAGGCAACATGGGCAAAAGCAGCTATCAAATTGAAGAACTGTATGTATCTATTAAAAATAGCTTGTTTACTCTGCACAGACAAATGCCATTGTCCAAAGATACTTCTTTTTGTGTCTAGCAATTGAAATATAGGTTATATTTTTATTTTTTAGTGATCGGGCTAAAGATTATTTATTGCAAGGGATTCCTTAGAAAATAATTAAGGATAAACCAACAAGTGCATAACAAATTAGTTCTTGAATAACAAATCATCTGAAGGGAGCAAAACCACATGAAGAAATCTATCTACGTAAGGACTATATAAGATTTGCAATGCAAATAATACATAAGATTTTGATCCACAGATCAAAAAAGGGAACAGGATTTTGTCTTGTCATCTGTAACATTTAATTTGTAAACTCAGTAATTCAAAGTTAATAATGAGCATTCACACACACACAAAATAATCAAACAATATTTAACTTTTATTTTAAATCGTCCTAAAAAATTTATTGTGGTTAATGTCTTGTTTTTAAATATGAGTCCACAACAGCAGCAAAGAATATGTGTACTAATTCCTATACTGTACATAAATTCATTTATTCGTCTAAGGTATCATGGATAGGCTTAGATGAGGTTTTCAATTAAGAGTATTTATGCAATAACTGTAGATGCCACTTTATCTTGAAGGAACAAAAATAGAATAAGGAGCATACCACTCCTACTGTCATGGCCCCAAGGGCACTCAGAGCCGTGCCTGTCCCTGACCACCCCCTGAGACCCATGGGGAGACCAAGGGTAAGGGTAGGACTCCTCCCAACCTGCCCATGGCCCAGGACCCCATGTCAGCCTCGTGGGACTCCCACGCCCCTGCCCACGGCCCAGGACCCCATGTCAGCTCCTGGGGTCATCAGCCCCTGCCCCAGTGACGCTGCAGCAGGGCCGGTCTCCAGCTCCCCACAATTCTGCCCACCTGCAGGCCCACATCCCAGTCTGGCCTCAGCCCATCCCCATCCCCAAAGAGGTGCCATGCCCCAGGTGTTGACCCGCTGCCCTGCTCCTGGCTGGGGTGTGGGATGCACTGGCTGCTACGCCCTGCCCTGACAGACCACCATGGGAACCCCGAGGCTACCAGCACCCAGGGAGCAGCCAGCATGCACAACACCTTGACATCTACACAAAAAACTCTTTACTAGTTTATTGCTACAAATTAAAATGCATCTTTAAAGAAAAAAATGAATTGTTGGTATTGTCAGATTCTTTAATTTACCTAAATGTTGGGAAAAAATAGGTATTAATTGGTAGTACAATAATTATACTGTGTGTGAGTTAGTTTGCTATTATTTTACATCTACATCTATTCACAGAAGATACTTGCTGAGCAACAAGGGTAAAGAGCAGGTATCATAAGGCACTGTAAGATTTTAAAGCATACTGTAGGAAGGCTTTAGGCTCCTACATCCAATACCAGAGTAATGGGCATACTGGACAACTTGTGGGTACTGCTGAATAGAAACACACTAAAAAAGAAGATCAGATGTTTCTTCTAGGACTTCCCAATAGCAATGTGGATTTTATTAACATTTTCAGCTTGTTCAGCTCTAAACTAATACAGTTACAAATGTATTATAATTATCTGAAAAAATTAATATTATCAAAAGCGTATTACTTAGTCAACAAAACTGACCTTCATATAGTTTTACAAAACTAATACTGTATGTCCTATTGATGGCCAAAGAAATTTGAAAATCATTAAGAAGCCAGATAACTTTAATGGTTTAGGTGGTAGAGAAAAAATCTTGGGAAACAAAAAGATATTAAACTGTACTAATTGTGTGAAAGAAACAAATCAATAACTTTAGCTTGGACAAGCAGTATTTCTACTATGTATTTTTACACTAGGATATTGCCTGCATTGCTGGAATGGTAGAACACTGGCACAACTCTACCTTCCACGAAGCATAAAAGAGGAAAAACAAGAAAGATTGGGTAGAAAAATGAAATGAATGTTTATTAGCTGAAGCGTCTGATGCAGGTAAGCTATGTTACCAAAAACCATTAACAATCAAAAATAGATTCTTTGTTCCTGCAGCTACTTTGTCTGCAGCTCTCTGCACTTAGTGATTTGCAAATAATGATGCAGACTGAGAAAAAAAGTTTAGGTACTGCAGTGCTATGCTGGCACAGATTAAGTCTTAAATGCAAGTAGTGATTTTATTGCTGAGATTTATGCTTGATTTAACTTAAATCTAACTGAAAAGGAATCATGTTTACCATTATTTGAAAAGCTGTCATGTAAAAAAGAAAGATGAACATTGTTCAAAAAATGTAACTGCCTTGTTGTTCAACTGTAATATTATTAAGGAAAGCCAGTAAATGCAATCTTACTATACTCACAGTAATTTAAAAAAAAATTTTCCATAGGATTTTTCAAGTTCTGAACTTCCAATGAACTTGCATAATTCATGTGCCTCTGCTACCTTTTGTTTGGTTTGTAACCAAATAGCTATAAGACCCTTGCCACCCACTCCTTTTCAAAGCTTTGAAAGCTTAAATATGCTAGAAGAAAAATATTCTGAGGGGAGATAACTTGAAAGTTCCTCCATGATACAGAAACTTTAAGCCCTAGTGCTAGACATCAAGTATCCAAATAAGGATACAATAATGTCTTCCTCCAATTTTGAGAGACATCAGGCCATGGATATAAACTCAGCAAAGTATTGCAAAATATTTTAAAATCTTACCAAATTGTTTCACAGGGAGATAAAAATTTTATAAACGAGTCTCATCAAGATGCTTGTCTTACACACTACTTCAGCTCCCATCTGTATTTTTCAGCGAGAGGAAAAATGTACTTTTAAGAGTAAGCCAATCTTTACAGTACCTGAGCTCTCTTTTTGAGTCATGGAGAGGACGACTCTCTAGTATAGATTGCAAAGATTGTCAAAGCTATCTGACATGGCTGCAGACTATTTGTGTTTCAGTTTCTTGCTAATCCGTTCACCACCTAGGATCTTAGCTATACCCCAGAGGGACAGTTTCATTATTTTTAATGGGTGCTAGAGAGGGCCAGCTGTTAAAAAGGCTTTTAAGAAGGCAAACACAACTCATGTAAAAGTACTAGGATGTCCTTGTTAAAAAGTAAATTTCCAATAAAAGTTATCAAAATAAATGGGTAAAAGCATGCACTGCTGTAGAGAAAAATCAAAGTGAAAAAGTTGGCTAAAAGGAGACAAAAAAATAGAAATGAAAATTACTGTGTCATCAGAAAGATAACGAAGTTTAAAAGAAATTATTTAAAAGTCATTTTGTAGAACACTTTCTAAAAAATATAGTGTAACTCAAGCCAATAAAAACAAAGAAAGTTTTTGAATAGGAATTGTTACTAATTAGATATTGTTAAAGGTGAAATTAACATTTCAGTTTTATGGTCTGTTCAGTTTAAACAGCTCTCTTAGCATTGCCTGACTTTATCAGCAATAAGGATGCAATAGTATAGCAATATTACATGCTATTTTTCAACCAACAGTCCAGAAGCAGTACAGTAGTGAATCATACATGGACATCCACGTTAAAAGGGAATTTAGAATCCCTGATGTATATGCCATAAATGTGTTTTTATGCATTTGGGAGGCAACAGGCTTGCAGGTAACACCCCTGGTATCCTGGAACCCATAGAACATGATTTGAACTTGACATACACAAGGGCAGCCACAAGTCCAGCAGTTCCTCCTCCTGTGGTTCAAGAACTGTCAGTTCAGTTATTGCCAGATTAAAGTCTTGAGTCCACAAACTCTTGTTCACATCAGTAACTTAATGTCAGTGAAGGTATTTGTCTGATTAAGCAATGGGAATGACAGACTTCTTGGTCCCTTTTGGCAATTATTATTAAATGTCTAGAACAGGGTGGAAAGCCATAAAAAATGCCTTCCAGTTATCTTTTCATGACTCATAAATTCTCACTTAGTTGCTAGCAACATCTTTACCATACAAATTTCCAATAACAGCACTTAAAAACTAGAGTATATGATCATAAAACCCCTTTCTGTTATCAAGCACTATCAATGCCCTCAATACTATATACGTATTGTCTTTAACCCAAGGACTTTGCACTCCCCATCACAGATGACAATTTGTTTGGGACACATTCTGATAGACCCATTGATACTGATGGGGAGAATGCCATTTGAAACCTGTGAAATAAGTTTTCTAGCCCAGATGCTGTCTCAAGTAGTATTGTTCCCCCCCCCCCCCCCCCCCCTGCCTCCGTGGTACATTATTAAAAAGATTTTGCAGGAAAATTCCATATTGTAGGAAGGATGTGAATTAAATGTAATATATTTTTTGAATAATTTTCCTTCTCTTGCAGTTTGTCATTGGGTATGGCTCACTTGCACAACTGGGACATATTGAAAGGACATACATACCATAAGATATGCATATCCCATGGAAGAAATAGTTATAAAAAAACAGACAGTGAATTAAAGCACCTCCAATTCAGAAAAGCCATATTAAATTATCTAATATTAAACATTAGCACAAATACACCGTGAAAAATTAGGACTGGGGAAAGACAATAAAAAATAAGGATGATGACAAAGTTTGGGGTCTTACAGGCCACAGAAGACACAAAGGTAACATCCTTGTTTGTTATACCTCACTGAAAGTATAGCTTTCAGCACTGGTGAGTAGCAGAACAACCATTAAGCTGATAAAAACTTCCAATGAAACTTCCCAAAAGAAGAACAAACAACTACCATTATGAATTTTATTGTCAATCTGAAACAGCTGACTGCCGGAAAATATAGCCATAAAAAATAAAATATAGCTTAAATCCCTCATTTGCCTAAGCTTGCAGGAAATGAGAAACTTTCACAATTGAAATGTCAACTAAATGATGGCATTTCTATAGTCTGTTTGTGACTAAGTACAAACAGAGGGCCTCCATGTTGTTTCCTTATTTCACAGTTTACTAATCTGTGCTGATAACAATACTACAGCTCACAATGAAAATGTAATTTATTTGCAGAAGTATTTTTTCTGTTTGAATGGTCCATTGAAATTCTGAGCTCTAACTTCACAGTTAAATAGAGTATTATTCCTATTTTTCTCCATAACATTGCAAAATACACATCAGGGTGGTATTTCCCATTCATAATTCCCTCCCCGAAAGAATATTTAAGAAATATTTTAAAAATACTAGGTGAATTTTCTCTGAGTTTTACGGCAGTTATACGTGTCAAGGCTTTTTGTTTGATGCAAGTCAAAGCTACTATTTTCTTCTTAATGCCAGACCTTTCATGTACCTAAGGTGTATGCCGTAATGTGAGAGAGCTTCTGCCTTCTGCCCATGCAGGATGAAAGCTGGACAGTCACGCTGTGCTGCTCTGGGAATTTCCCGCAGCAGAGTCAAACCGTGCATAATGGAGGTGAAAGGATGTGGTTCACAGGCAGGGCATATGTGAGGTCACTCTCAGAGCTTGGCACTCTCTGGGAATCCTCTCGTGAGCTCAGAGGTGGTGTTTTCTGGGCACCCAGAGGGGACCACTAAGCTCTGTATAGTCTGAATGGTCAGGAGATGTTGTCCTAAGGGAATTTCTGAGAATGCTGTAATTAGGCAGAGTAGATGCAGTCATTAGATCTCTGCATAATATTGAGCAGCATTATGTCATGCTGACTTACTATTCACAGCCTGTTTAAAAGGCCTAGTGACAGATGAGAGGACAAGCCTGTGACCACTTTCCTTCATGCTATTTTATATACCAGCTTGCTATTTTGGTCTGCTGTTGTGACCAGACGACATTCATCACTTCATTCTTTTACATGTTCTGTGACCATGAAATAACAAACATGATGTACCTAGGAAAAAAAAAATAATAAAATATTCTAGAGGATTACATACTGGCTCACTAAAATACTTTTCTGTGCTAAGGAAAAGTGGCTTCCACTGAAATTTTCAATTACTTCATTTTCCTTGTCAGCTTTTTCTTTTCCTAACAATCTCAGCCACTTTTTGCCATGAATTTATACACAGAACCGTGTGTAACACTGCTATTTTTTATGTCCATATGTAGACGGGTGAAGAAAACATTTACTGCCATTAATAATTTCTATTTGTCTAGAAACGCTGATCTTTAAATCCCTTTTTGAGGGCTGGTCTATAAGCTACTGCATTAAGGAAACCTTCAGTGCTTCCACTTTATTCTGGCTGTTTCTTTGGTGCTATTCAAAGTGTCAGTGAAAAGCCTCTCTTGCACTTCTGCAGTTAAAACAACAAAGCACTGCCTATGTTTCTTCTTTAACACA
Source organism: Cariama cristata (assembly GCF_000690535.1). Classification (NCBI taxonomy): domain Eukaryota; kingdom Metazoa; phylum Chordata; class Aves; order Cariamiformes; family Cariamidae; genus Cariama; species Cariama cristata. Next base: position 21,750 of record NW_009594148.1, on the reverse strand, counting down.
GCTCTAAGGATTTATTCTTTGCTCCTTTATTCTTCCTTTTTCTGAAGTTTGCTTGTCCTTTTCCCCTTTAAAATCTCTTTATCTAAAGCTGAATTAGTTTTCACAGCTGGTTGGCAAACTGCCATCATTTTCTGCTCTGACACTTATTTGTCAATTTCCAGTTGCCTTCAAACTTTTTACTTTTCTGAGCTTCTATTTCTTTTTCCTCTTTGACAGTTTCACTGATTCAAGTTTTAGTTGTTTTAATAGAAAAGGAGAGAAAAATCCCTCCTGGGAGGGAGAAAAGGAGCCATTCTCTACAGCGACAAAGAGAAAGCAAAAATACTATGAAATTTACCCATTGAAGGCTTTGAAATAACAAACTTTGTCCTCTCTACAGATACTTATAATCTGATCTTAACTTCAGGAAGGTAGCAGGTAAATTTGCTACAACATGTATGTTCTGTCCTAAGAGACAAGAAATTTGTAGATCTATTTTTGTATAATTTTTAGACTTCTCACAGTGTACTATTTTGCTTTATTCCAGTGAGTTCACTGTAGTTTTAAAACAGTAGTGATTAAAGATTTATTTGTTTTTAACACTTCCGCATTTTAATTTCTCAACTCAGGGTGTATATAAAAATCACTAACCTCCATCTTAGGCTTCTAAGCATAAACCTATTAAAACAATTTGTCAACCTTTATTTAATATATACTATAGGTTAATACATTTTAATGAGAACTAGAAAACAAGACAATTTTGATTTATTTTATTCTTTGAAACTTAACCAAACTTCTTTTAAGTATAGTTCACTACTGATGTTGCATTTCAAGCATTTCATAGGCTGTTGATAGCAGAGATAAAGGGAGATAGAAAGAGATCCTATGAAAAATATCGCCTTCCCAGACTTTGAATAACAGTATAGAGGCTTCTGTAGGCACTGTGCAGCCATTTTTCTGCCCACTCAAATAATAAGAATGGAGTATTTAGCAAAATTGTCAAGGAGTAAGTGCTCAAACATCACATCTTTATTCGCTGTTCTTTAGTGTTCACTTTTCAATCTCTTGAGTACAAGGAAAAGGCAGTATAAAGCTTCCCCATCAGACTGGGCCCTTTCTTTCTGCTGTGACTACTACAGAATTATTATTACAACTACTGTTACTAATAATTACTATACTAATTACAAATTACTATTATATGGGCACTGCACCTTCACTTTCTTTATTAGTGAAATAGAGTATTTCTCATGCTGCCAGAATGTAAAGAGTAGCTATTTTTAACATCCCTATAGCCGCATCTTAGTGGAGTGGGTTACAGCGCTGCATACATTGTCACGTCTTGGCAGTTTGAATAGAGTTAAAGCAGATGAAAGGTCATATTTAAAGAAGAGAAAAACAGGGTTACAGCTTTCAGTACCCTTTCTTATATGTGAGGTCCTAGAAATTGGCTGAACTAACTGTGAGGTGGTGAATATTGGCAGTAGCTGTCCAGTAAGTGGAAATGTTAGTAATGATTACCCTTGTGGTCTGAGTTACTGCAGGGCAGTTCCCAGCTGACCTAAATTGTTAAAAGTTACAGCCTAATTAAACCTCACTTCTTGCACCAAGTATTTCTTTCTACGTATCAGAGACAATGTCTTCTGTGACTATCCTTACTATTTGTTCACTGATGTTCCACTTCTATACATACAGTATCATGCTTTTTTCCTTTTAATTCCTTCTAGTGCTGTGCATAGACAAATCTTCCCAAAGACACAAAATGCAAGTATTTTACATATGAACCAAATCACATTTAAAGGCAGACCGTTAAAGCTGAACTAGGTGAAAAACCCAGGCCAATAGCTTACCTACATAAGACTAACATTAGACTTTTTAGTTCTTTTTAAAATTAGACTAATTTAAAATTGACCTTTTGGAAAAGAACTGAGTCATAAAAATTAATATTAAAATTACACTTAGTGCACCATACATATCTGGTGCATTATTAGACATTCGAAATACTAACTTCAGAGCAGTGATGCATTATTTCATTCCATTGCAGAGTGGTGAAGCAATTGTTTCAACTAGTTTAATTTTTTAAAAAATCCTATTAATATATTTTGAACTAGCTTCAACTGGCGTCAGTTCTTTTTAAGCTTTATCATAAGAAAGTTGATTAAATGTATTTAATGCATCAGCAACAATCGTAGTAAATCAGTATGAAATTAGTATAAAGAGCTTTAAAACACTCATATACTTTGAAATAATTTTAAAAGTTTTTATGTAAAATAACTGTATTAGCATATTTCTTAAGTAATAAGTTTGAAAAAAATTAGTAGAAATAACTGTCATTTTGTCTCCTTTGGAGTCTAAGTGGAATTTACAATTCTCTGATACACTCATTTTACAATATTTCAACTTAAGCTTTTAATTTAGGTGTAAATAATTAGGAAAACACATTTAGATTTGACAATGTAGAAGTATTAAGTTTATTAGTTCATATTTAATGTCATTTTTTGTAGGCTTGAAAAAACTATATTTTAATAAGATAAGTTGTTTTATATATTTTAATGTTTAATTTAATCCATACTTACAATACCCTGATCAGCTGGCTGAGTTGTTTTTTGTGGAAAAAGCAGAACAGCACCATCTATTCAAAGGCAGTATCACAATATTTTGGTTTGGGGGAGTGAGAAATGGAAACTCAAGATAGGTTTGATAGGTAACAGCTATAATATAGGCTAGATCTGGGTGCTTGATCTTGCAGACCTAATATCCTTGGAATGTATTATTTAAAGCTGTTTTATATGTATTTTCTTGAGTGTGAAACTGGAAAGAATGAACATTCGAAGAGAACCACATTTTGTCATTTTAAACAACAATGTAACAGTAAGTATTAGGTTGGTAATATCTGTGTTGACTTAATTTCTCCATCCAAACTCAGTTTCTTTTGCCCTTGCTCTGGTCTTCATATTCCTCTCTCTTTAATTATTTCTTCAGCAAGCCTCCCAAAGTTTCCTCATCCCAGTTTGCTTACAATGCCACTCTTTTTTCTGCATAATCTTTCCTGCCCCACCTCCTTGTTCAGCTTATTCAGTCTCTGCTGATTTCAGAATTTTGCAGGTCAGCTGATACCAGCCCTTTTGCTGACCTGTTTCATGTTCTCCTCTTTCACTTTCCAATCACACAGCACTCTTACCCCATTACTCTTTTTTCAATCTCATACTTCTTACCCCATGTGATCCTATTACTCCTCCATTTCTTTCCAGACTTAGTCACCAGAATTCTTAGCTTTTTTTTTGCAAATTCCAGTTTAGTTGGTTAATCTTGGAGAATCATTTATTATAGCCACCTGAATACGAGGAAGAATTTCTATACTTTGAGGGTGGCAGAGTACTGGAACAGGCTGCCCAGAGAGGTTGCGGAGTCTCCTTCTCTGGAGATATTTAAAACCCACCTGGATGTGATCCCATGCAACTTGCTGTAGGTGAACCTGCTTTGGCAGGAGGTTGGACTAGATGATTTCCAGAGGTCCCTTCCAACCCCTACCATTCTGCGATTCTGTGCTATTTGATTCAAATTCAAATCTGCGGCATGTTTCTGGAAGAGTAACAAGAAATATTTGTAAAGATTATAGAAGACTCATTATGAAAGTGGGCACTTTCTGGAAAAATCAGTCAGTTTATCCGCCTGATAGTGGTCTGCTGTTTTCATATCTATTTTAGGGGGAAAAAAAAAAGTAGCCTTAAGGCATTACTATTGTGATTCTGCTGGTGACAGCAGAAATAATTCTGGAATTTACAGATGCCAACAAAAACATCCAACCACATATAAAAGTATCAACAAAACACTGTCAACACAGGGAGTCTCTAAAATATGTAATATCACCAAGAAAAGTTCTCCAGATTTTGAAATATCACATACTAAAAATGTCTTCCTGCCAAAGGACTGCTCTAAAATAATAGATTTTACTTCCAGTTTTTACTCCCTGGACAACAATTCCAAGGACTAAAGTAGCTTCTTTGCGTCCTTTTTTTCCCCCTCTCATTCTGAAGTAGCCTATCCTGGACACATAAATAAAATCTTTTATGTGTCTAATCAAGTGACAGCCTATAAGAAGTCTCCAGCATTGCAAAGGAGAGTATAGAATATAGATTTGTTGTCTTGATTTCAGTTTGCAAAAATTTCTTGCCAGCTTGCTTTGCAGAGCACTGTGGAGTTTCACTTTCCTTCTAATCATGGATACACTTCACCTTGTCATATCTAGTATAACTGATTATTTTTCCTTCAGGAAGCCAGGTGCTTTCTAATTTTTTACTCAGGATACATCTGCGAGGGCTTTTGCCTCAGTGTTATAAAATAAAGCACAACATTTGATGAGTTGTGATGTCAGGCTCGATAATCTAATTATCATTTTTTGGCATATATAAAGCATATCAAATCAGTGCATATTTCTGCATTATCTGGGACAAAACTAGAGAAACAAGAAACAAGGTGTCCCTTTCTTTTAGAAGAGTGATTCTGACCTTTTACCAAACTCAGGTAGGAAGGAAAGTCCTATGGAAGACAGAGCAGAAAAAGGGAGATGAACTCCTATGAAAAGCTATGTTTAAGAAAGCAAGCATGTACAGAACTTGCTGGGTGGTTTTATTTCATCTGAGCTATAATGTTTGCAGAATTATTCACTAGGAAAAAGGAGAGCTGTACACTGTGGTGTATCTTTCTCAGAAAGGTTATAAGTTCATTCAGAGTAAAAGAAGCTGAGATAACCGCTGGTTTAGGGCCAGACCATTCAAATGTTGATAGAAACACAACATTTTCCATCTGAAATAAAGCACTGATACTGATAAGGTAACATTTATTCCCGCTAGAGAATGTTTCAAATGAACTAGCTAAGTAATTTATGCTTAGAGGTCTCAAAGGAACTAGTGAATCATTGCCAATTTTTAACTTATCTTGGAAAACTGGGAAACAGTGAGATTTGCAAATGTTGTCCCATTATCCAGAAAAGGATATAACACAGAATAACAAATTAGCTAGCCTGACCTTCCTTTCAGGTACAAGAATGGATTTGTTACCTTGGAACTTTGCTGGTAATGAACTGAAGACTACAATTATAATTACTGTTAGTCAGATAGTTTTTCTTGTGAAATCTCTTTCTGTTTGGTTTTGATTTTCACTGGAGTATGGGGGTGGTAAACGAAGTATGAACATATACTTGGACTTAATTCATTTGCTACATATAGTGAAGGCTTTTTTGGATTCAAACACTTGCTTTTTATCAAATTCACAGATATGAGCTAGAGGGATTAGAAACTGTTCTTTTGATATTGATATCCAGGATCTTTTGAATATTTTTTCTTGTTCCAGTTCTAACTTCTCTCTACATATGTTCTATGGACTTCAGAGTATGGTTTCTGGACCCTTGAAGGGGATGGACAAGGAAAAGGATACGCATAAATTGTATGCAAAAGTAACTTGAAAAAAGAAAGTTATTTTAACTTGTTTAGATTTGTTACATGATGATTCCTATTTCCACCAGGAAACTGGGAACTGAGGGGTGAAAGGTATGAAAGTTGTTAAAAAGTACCCAGCTTTATCAGTGAATATTGTATACAGTTTGAGAATTATCCAAAGATTGCTAGGCTACTAAAAATAAGGGATGGACTACTATTATGATAATGTAAATCAGGTGATCTAAATGGTTAGAATCCAGAAAAATTGATTTAATACAGCTAAATGAAGAGAAATACGTTTTGAATTCCAGAAAGCAGTTTATTTCTACAGAATGGCAGAAAGCTGTCTTAAAAAAAACAATGACTAAAACTAAACTAGGCTTTAGGTATTATCATAGATTACATCCTCAACCTGAGCTTTCTGTGCTTCTGTGAAAAGAGGGCTAACAAAATTTTGAATGGATAATAAAGGGGAATGGAGACAAAAATACTGGAGAGGATATGCCACACCACCACCACCACCCCCCAAAACCCAACACCCCCCCAAAACCAAAGTCACATAGCTGAGAATCTTGCAGTATGGTGTGAGGTGTAAGTAATTAAATTTATCTGGTGTATTGAAGGGAAGTTTAAGAGATGGGTTGATAAATGAGTAGAAGTATTTAAACACAGAAATTGTATCTGACAGCACAGAGTTTTTTGATCTTGCTGTCAGAAATGGAACACAAGATAATTACTGGGAATCGAAATTAAGATAATTCTTCTAGAAATAAGACACAAAATTATTGGGAGACCTGAAAGGGTCATGGTTCCATTAAAACAAAATTAGATGCACTTTCATCTAACTTGTGGAAGACATTCTACTAGTGGGGAGTATAGAGGGCCACAACGAATAATTATGGTGTCCTTTCTGGTCTTTCAGGATAGGACTCAGTCCCCTCACATTTTTGGGCTTGGGGGTAAAAGTAGAGAAATTTAAAGTTATAGAAGACTCAATTGCTCTCCACAATCTGATCTTTGCACCTCAGAGCAGGGCAGTATAATAATATCTCATAATTTAGGCTTCAAAAGAATTGCCTGTAAAGTCAAGATGTTTTTGTTTCACTTGAGGTATATCTGCATTAATGTATTGTGGTTATGGACTTTTGATTTTTCCTCTCCTCTCCTTTAGGGCACAGAATGGATGATGGTTAGAGAAAGGACCACAGATACCACACTGTGAAAAAGAACTAAAACTCATTGTTGTCTTGATTCCAGTTTGCAAAAATTTCTTCCCACCTTGCTTTTCAGAGCACTGTAGAGTTTCACTTTCCTTCTAATCAGGGATACAGTTCACCTTGTCATACCTAGTATAACTGATTATTTTTCCTTCAGGAAGCTGGGTGCTTTCTAATTTTTTACTCAGGATACATGTGTGAGGGCTTTTGTCTTAAGTCTGATAAAATAAAGTGCAAAATCTGATGAGTTGTGATGTCAGGTTAGATGATCTAATTATCATTTTTGGCATATATAAAGCATACTAAAGCATAAAGCAAATGGATAAGCAGTCTGCATCATCAGAAATAAGTATGTACATATGGTCTTATTTTAATAAGATAAGCAGAAATATTTTAAGATTATACTACTACACAAGACGTTCTTCACTGGTTTTTTAGTGATGAAGTTTCTAAGTATCTTTTTATAATCTTTCCCTCTTTTTGACAGGTTTACTTCTGCACGTTTATAAGTAAACTACAAAAAGATTTCTTAAAAAAAAAGTCTGACTACTCAGTTCTCGAATGTCAAAGAAAGTGATCTATAGCTATGACACAGGAATTCAGTGGCAATGCAGAGCACCTTTTTATGTGGGAACCTTTTCCTCTTTTTCTTTTTGAACCTTAGATGGTCTCTCCTGGCCCTTAGTGACACATACAGAAATTGAAACAGCAGAACTGAACAGTACTCCATGAAAACTATTATCCAGCTGCTGATAATTAAGAACCAGTGTCTTCAGCAAGGCGCAGCTAGCTTATAAGAAGGCAGCAGTCATGAAGGAACCCTCTCCTAATCTTAGATAGCGATGGTTTCAGAGCATTAAGCAAGATGTTCTGTACCATTTATGATTCTTCATACTATAAATTCTTTTAAAACAAAATCATATTGGCAATCTCTTTGAAATGCATTCAATTCAAGTCCCTCAGATTAGATCTGGGCCCTGTTTAATAGTAGAGGCTGTAGAGGCTCTATGATACTTATGTCCTACCTCATAAAAATGGATGTTTCTGCTGTTACCTTGCTAGCCTTATTGGACAACAGTTATGACATTGGACAGCGGAGACACTTTGTTGCTCAATTGCATTCTGGCTTCAGTATGTTTCAAAACAAAGGGAGAAGAAGGGAGATATTTTTGAAGATCTACCCAAGCATCTGTTACCTAAGTCATAGGGCCACAGGACGTCTAACAGATTGCCTTTTCTCAGCCTTATTGTTCAACCTTGTGTGGAAAGCTTTGTTTAGCTGTTGCCATGAATATGTCTTTTAAACATTTGACTGAAACTTTATAACGTATGTGCCCACATATTAAAGGCTGAAGACAAAACCTAAATTTTTGTAAATCTTTGTCTTTTTTTTCTAGTGTACACTGTTTATACTCTCAACCATGGTTATTTAGTGGCAGTTTTTTAAGCTAGCTATTTAAGATGTTAAAATTATTTTATTTTGTGTGGCCAATGAAATGTGATTCTTGTCCCCAGTCACACATCAATGGATGGTATCTTGGTCTATTGTAGACCTGATGCAATACTTGCAAGAAGCAGGAAGGATGATAGTGATGTCAGTTATAAAAGAGCAGTCTAGAAGCACAACTTGACTTGATGACTTCACACTAGCAGTCTTTAAATTTAATTTCCTCTTTCATCAGGCTGCCTTTCAATAGTCCTTTTGAACGAAGAACTCCTAATAGTTTAAGCACCCCATAAAACCTCCTTATCAATATATTCTAGCCAGGCTAAAGCAATTGCTATGCCCTCTTGGAGAAAAATTAAGATTATTTTTTCTACAAACACTTTTACCCAGACATCATATACTCCTGTTATAAACATTTCATAACTAGGCAATAACATTTAATTTTGTGAAGTATGAATTTAAGATGAAGTGTTTATCCCAAGCATAGCACTGATAAATTGTACTAGTTTCCTGACTATTTTATTTCTACTAGAAAATGGATTTCTAAACAAGAAAAGTGCAGTCCCTTAATATAAAATTTATTTTACCATTAACAATCTAAGTCACATAATACTGTTCAGGGTTATTCTCCAAAGTAATTTTTTCCACTGTTATGAAGTCACCAGTGTTTTCTTCTACAAGGTAAAACCCTACTCCAGTTTTTGTGATAATCATATTCTTGCGTGCTGGAACTAGCTTCCAACCTTATGCCTCACTACCTGCCTGAGGTGGACTGTTATCACACACAAAACTTATGTTCCCTCTTGTGTGTTTTACCCAGATAATCTTGTAAAAAAAAAAAACCAAAAACAACCTGCGCAAATTTAACATGCATCCAATGAAAATATTCCTTTTAGGAGTTCACTTCTGTACTGTGTATGTATGGAATTTTGTTAGATATGAAAAATAAACAAACAGTCGATTGCTTTAATACACTGGAAGCAAAATTGTTGCTGTAGTATTAAAAATGAGAATTAATTGCTTATGACTTACATAATTTTCCTGTCCTAAGCTCTTGGCACTTAACCAATTACATTCATAAATTACTATACTATGTTTTTAATGAAATAATTCCAGAAATACTGATATTCATCCCTATTAAAAACCCTGGTCAATTAAACTGTTACTATTCTTGAGAGTCAACAACTTCCATAATTACAGGACTGTGGACAGAGGGAATGAATACTATAGTTAAGGTCCTCCCAGTGAGATTGCCCTGTAAAAGCAGCTTAGAAACCTTACCACTTTGGATAGTTGTGCTCCCTTGTTCCTGCAGAGACAAGGTTCTGATTAAAGTGTTAATCTTTGAAGAAATAGGTCAGCTGCAGGATTCATAAGGTCTAAGGCATGAATGGTCATCTAGATCAAATGTTTAAACTGAGTCCAGGAGGAAAATTAAGGCAAATGTGATCTCTGGAGCCCATCAAATCCATCCTGCACCAGACAAAACAATTCTGAATGTTATTCTGGGGTTTCCTCTAAGTAGTAGCAATCTCGCAGAATGGTTTCCCCATGTAGTAAATTAACCTGAGTTTTATGTTTGTTATTTATTTATTTATTTGTATGTTATTATAATATACATATGCAGTACTATTATAATATATTTTTATCTTCTAATATGTATTATATGTTATAAATATTGCTATAAATAATAGTGTTTATTATTGTGTTATTTAAACTTTTCAGATATAGGCTATTTAAATAATTTATTTTTTTCAGCCTTCTAAAAGGAAAACTTCGGTTCTAAGTTAGTTAGTTAGCTAGGTCTCCTTGAGAAATGGAGAGAAACTTGGATCTATAAATATTTCAACTATCTTACATTTCTCTCCCAGGCACCTTTAGAAGACAACTCATTCAATCCTATTTACCTCCAATGACACAGGGTCAGTGCAAACAGCCAGCTTAGCCTAGAAACTTAGCTTTTAGATGGCTGAACTTAACTGCAATGAATCCTTTCCCAATTTGAAATGCAGATTTTTCTTCTCCTCCCCCTGTAATGTTTACTTGTGGAAGTAGATAATGTGAGGTTGAGAATGAAGATGCTGTGTTTGAAAACATTTCATGTTTATTTCACAGTATTCATGTTGAGGGTTTGATGTTTTTTAAAGAAATGCCACAAATTATAGTCAATGTGTCAAAAGAATACAGAAGATCTGTACTTTCAACAGAGAAAAGGCAGAAAAGTTATCATGCCAGAAAAAATAAATTAATTTGCAGGTCTGTGTTGTCATTAACACTTGTATCTACAGACCCACACCAACTGCAGGGAGACATCCTGAACCTATATGAAAGCATCAGTGTTGTAGAGCTTAAACACTTGTCTTTTAAGTGGATATACTTACGATTACATGAACGGTTTCTTAACTGAGAAGTTTCTTACCACCAGAGGGCTCAAAATTGCTGTGTGACTTTATGTATAAATACATGCATAAACATATATATACATACACACACAATGTATGATACGTGTAAATTATTCATGTGCCTTATTTATTTGTGTGTACAGAGATATAAACACATATATGCACATACATATATATACTTGCATTTTAGTAGATGATCTATTTTTGTTTTACAGGTTTGGAACATTTAAATGCAATTCAAATCTTAAAGATTTTTAATATAACTTTGCAATTCACCATATAAAAGTGAAATGGTTCTTTGATTTCATGAAATAATTATAATTTTTAACTTTGTTCTCAGATGGCCGGATTTACAGAGAATGTTCATTTCATCAAATTGAATAGTGAAAACAATCACAACAAAATACAGTTCAAACTTCTATGACAAATGCCTGCTGTTATATGTTTTATTAAGATATCTAGATGACACTGAATAACATGGGCATAGTTCATTATTTTATAAATGACTCCACAGAATGTAAAGCAGTGTTGCAGAATCTATCACGCGAAGTATTTTTGTTTGATTATATGACATATTCTCCTGGGAAATCTTAGAGGCTTTAAATAAATAAAATGTTCCTGGAAAGTTGACTGTTTTCTTTCACTAATGTGACAATTGTAATGAAGAGAGAAATGGCTTTCAACCATTTTTAAGTAATGCATAATCTTTGGAGAGAGTGCAACCCAGTTCCTCCACAGTATGACAATGTAATAATGAATAATTTACCCATGCAGTTCAAATGATAATTAACGTAATATATTCAGACTTGACATATACAAAAGTTTGAGGTATCAATATTTTCTAGATGTTAGCAAAGTTATATTCATCTAAGTAAAAGAAATCTGCTCAAGAAACCAGTATTTCAAGAACAATGAAGTTTCAGATTATCATGATTAACAATAATGTATGTTGCTGTAGAGATAGTAACACAGACACCAAAATGGTTTGCAGACATTTATTGCTGTATATAATACTCAATTTTTAACAGTTTATGTGGAATTTTTTCCTGTATTGAAAATTGTGGAAAAGCACAAGAAACAGAAGACAAACTTTTTGCAGCACTCCAGTGTTTTCACTGTTCATGAAAAATTGTGTTGAATATAATCACGTATAGGAATAAAGACTATTCAAGTGAATGAGCATTTGGACAACTGAACCAAATCTTTCACACTTTGATACAGAATAGTATATTTGAATTTGGCTGGACTACATGTGACTACTGCCTATATTATCACTATTACAGTTAGATACTAACAATTGAATAAATCTTTAACATATTCATTTTCTAGCATCACCACCTTCTGTGTGTTTTCTTAAGTTGTTTCACCTTCATAAAATGGTAAATTCTTAAAAAAGCACAATAAAATAATTGGGGGGTTGGGGGGGTGGCAGTTTAGACTAAATAGTAAAGTAGGCTGGAAATACAGTTCTATCGCCATGTACACTTCGCTAAACTTCAAAAGTACAGCTTATTATAGTCCCATATCTGTTAACACATTTACATTGAAATGAAAAATATGTGCAACTAAGCCAAGATATTTTTGCTTTAAGAATTTTAACTCTTGCATGTTTTTGTTTAAAAATTTAGCTTTACTGATGATGCATGATGTTAGATTAGAACTATAATGTTCTAATAGGAAAATATAATCTTTTGTGTGCTTTTTCTCAGGTGTAACACTTTCTCAATTTACCAGTCTGTTATTTGAACTTGGAAAACAACCTGGCACATTGGATGACAGATATTACAAGTGGTTTTGTTACTGATAGACAGCGTTGGTTGGCATATTCATCACATCACCTTTGGTTCCAGGAGTAAATCATCCAGAAATCAATAAAGTAGACTGGAATGTATTGAAACTACTTTTACTAGACTAAAATTATAAGTTTTATAAATTTAAAACACATTTCCAAAACTAGAAGATCCATTTCTTTAACCACAGCCTACTGAAGTCAATGAAATTATGCTATGAATAAGGTTCTATTCAGACGGAATTAGCTGTTCCATTAGGATCCCGAGAGAAAAACATGCTTATTGTATCACACCACTGTACAAATGGGCTCTAGTGATTTCACATTTATATTACTATCCTCAATATAAGAGGGACATCAAACTATTAGAGGGTGTCCAGAGGAGAGCAACCAAGATGGTGAAAGGCAAGACTTACAAGAAGCAGCTGAGGTCACTTGGTTTGTTCAGTGTGGAGAAGGCTGAAGGGTGACCTCATTGCAGTCTATAACTTTCTTGAGGAGCAGAGGAGGGGGAGGTGCTGATCTCCTCTCTCTGGTGACTGGACATTAGGAGAAGGTTCTTCATCAAGAGGGTGGTCGGTCACTGGAACAGTCTTTCCAGTGAAGTGGTCAGGGTACCAAGCCTGTCAGAGTTCATGGAGTGTCTGGACGACACTCTTAGTCATATGGTTTAGTTTTAGGTAGTCCTGTGAGGAGTAGGGAGTTGGACTCGATGATCCTTATCGGTCCGTCCCAGCTCGAGATATTCTATGATTCTATGATTCTACTTCTGTAATCCTCCCATGAGAGTTTGCCACTCTTGAAAGAAATAAGACTTAACTGACCATATTAGCTACATCTCTAATTTTCTTGATAGCTGATGCATCATCACTACCTTATGTCTCAGTATCCTTTGTAGAGGAAAAGTCAATATGAGCTAATGTTGTATAAATATTTATTTATAATAAAATGGCAGTGATTTTCACAAAAATCCTACATTCCACAAGATTTATACTGTGTACAAGGAACTGCAAATATGAAACTTCTTGTAAAAGTGAGGATTAGAACTCTTAACTAAATAGGTGATGTCTTTACCACCTTCAAATGATGTAAGAAACAATTTTGTATTGCCAGTGTTTTACACTACTTTTTGCAGTAATTATGCTAATTCAGTGTATTTTATAATTAACTAGTGCACCTTTTTGGCTCTGGGGATTACAGCTGAATAGGTAATTATTAGTTTTATCTATAGGCCTATATCAGTGTACAGAGAAATCTCTAGAAATAGATTTTAGAGTAATACATATTTCAACACATAGAATGGAAAAAATGAAGTAATATTACACTGCTTTGATGACAAGTTCCAAAGTTTGTTTGAGTATTTATTGTTCTTTCAATAACTATGTATACGTTAAGGATTTTCTCTTCTTTATAATCATGTCATCAAAAAAAAAATAATCATGCTGTGCTATATCGTTGTATTTGCTTTACCCAATTTATGGCAACTTTGTTTCTCTGGCTATTGAATTTCAACAGAACTGAATAGGTCTCATTATTTGGAGAAAATAAATGCTGTCCAACTCATTAAATCTAGATGAGGTGAATATATTCTAATTCTATTTTGTAGTTTATTATCCAGGAAGCATTTTCTCCAGCAAGCTTTAGGCATTTTATTAGCTAAAATAGTCAATCTCCATACGCTCTCTCTTGCACCAGTAGAGAAAATTCTCGTTGTTGTTGCCTCTGCTTAGGTAGAGCTCCTTAATGTGGTTTATTTCAGATATCACTTGATATAAACAAAGATGAGGCAAAGATGGAAGAGGCAAGGATGGAAAAGATGGAATTTTAGCTTCAGTATATTATTTTTAATCTGTTGGCAACAACGAGATTTCAGGTGGGATGGGATATGATAGTTTTAATGAACTTTTTCTTAATCGGACAATATTTATTTTTTAATCTGTACATAATACCTAGATAACAACATAATCTCACAAGTGAATGGTAGTTGTATATATTATCTGTCACATCAGTCTTCTAAAATAGGAAATTTTCTTCTATTTCCTATATTACAAGCGCATTACAGATATGAAAGTTGCCAAAACTTTCTATCATAAACATGCCATTTTTAGCCCAGTGGCTCTTGTTGCTCTATGCTTCTCCTGATCCATGAATGTATTCCATAATATCACTGCCATGACACACTATTGAGTTAAGAAATGCCAGGCATTAACCAAACAACTGGCTAAACTGGCAAATACAAGCTATCAGACTGAATACATCTTTTTAGAAATGTTATTTTAAAAAAACTTGTTAAATATGGGGTTTAAGGGATTAAAACCCTTTCTTATAAACATATACAAAGATTAGAATTAATTTCCATTTTAAATACTTACTAACAGGCATACCAAGTGGGGTAAACATGTAGGACAAGATCCCGGGGCTCGGGATTACAGGGATCTAACAGCAGTCAATCCAAAGCAATGACAGCATGTGACAGAGGCAGGAGGTCCACTTATAAATACCTTTGTTGTGAGCCATGATGAATCTGTAAGCGTTGTTGCTAATATGCACAATGATCCTGTTTCTGTTTTTTTTGTGATTTGTACCTTTTTATGGGCATTCATCTCACTTGCGATGACTCAGTTCTGCAGTAATTTTATTTTTACTGTTTCAACATATGAATTTTTCTTTTCTAGAGCAAACAGCTTAAACTTCTAAAGGAAAATAGGAACAACAAGAAGGATTCAAATATTTAGAAGTTTTGAAACAGGAGTCTTCCTAATTGGCTAAAATATTACAAACAAAATACTCCACAGAAAATTTATAGGAAACATAATCGGGTTTTTTTATATATATATAACGCGTAACTTTCTATAACATCATATTTATATCTGTTTATTATCAACATAAACAATAGCTTTGTAAAGATTTTCACCATAACTTGTGATTTTTAAATATTGGAAAGTATGTCTTTATTTTTCACTTTTGTAACTGCCAAATTTTAAATTATATACAAGCTTTTATTTTGTTTATGTATAATTTATTAGAAATCATAAGTTATATAGTCCTAAATACTCTTTATATATATTCCTATTACTTACCTCAAAATATTTCTATGCAAAATTCATTCAAATTCCATCACTAGATTATGAAGAGAATCTCTCTTATTGCATGAATGCTTTACAGCTTATGTTAATATATTTTATATAGTTTCCTTCCTCTCTCCACTATTTTTTCCCTTAAGTATTTTGTATTGAATGACTTCAAACTCCTTGAAGTCAATAGAACTATTTTCATCCAGTAGTTCCATGGACTTATGTCTTCTATCTGAACGTTTAAAAGTCCATATATTCAGAAAGGTGATCAGGGCTGTAGCAGAAAGATTCCCATTGACTTACTGTATGCTTGGATGAGATTTGGTGGCCTAATTCTGCAATATTGAAGAAACGCGTCTCTCTCCCATTGAATTGAAAACAAATGAAACATTAATTCAGCAAGGTAGATAAACATATGTTTTATTTTGAGCATAGGAGTTATTCCATTCACTTCGGTTGAATTTAAAGTCATGCACTCACAAATATACATAGCAAATTCATGATACAAGTCTTAGTGAAATGTAAATCAAAATCAGTTATATTTTGCAACTAGCATTAAAATAATAAAGTGATTCTGTATCGTATAAGTGATTAAAGTAAAAATGGTCTCGTATTTTGGTACCTTTTCATTTTCTGGTGCTGCTTTCACTGAAACAAAATAACAAGATGAATAAACCCCAAAAGTAATTAATAATCTCCCACCACTTCCTTCTGTCTCAAAATGGTAGCTAAATAATTCAGATATAGTTGTACTACTGATAAGCTGTCTGTTTTAACCTCACTGCGCTAAGGAATACCCTTTGTCTCAAATAGACATTATTATGTCTAATCCCCATGCTTTTTCTGGGGCCAGATAGCCTTTGTGTGCAGCTGACACACAGATACATGTTTTCATGGCAAATTCTGAGGATATGCATCAAATCATTCTGGCCAATTTATCCTGGCAGTAAGTTTTACACGTTTACCCTTCCCCAGTAAGACACTTTCCAATTCATGGGTATTTTGTAGTAATTGATTTAAAGCGGGTAGAAGTATAAAGCACTGGAATCACTAATTTTTGATGGTGAAGTAAAGTAACTTTTTAAAGAACAAACTCTAAGGCATTTGCTAAACTCTAGGGAAGAATCAGTTGAAGTTCCCAGTGTAACTTCGTATTCTTAAAGGTAATAACTATTGCCTAAAATCTGGCTGTGCTGAAAATTAATTTGTAATCTACTGGCATATGCGTTTTTACATAGTAAGCCTTTAAAAAGTATTTTTAAAGATCTCTAGATCTCTACTAGGAGCTATTACTATTGCAATAATATTAGAGATATGACTTTTATTACCTTTCTGTTGGCAAAAATCCTACTGTTATAATAGTATTATACTTGTAAAAATTACTTTTGCTGGAATAGCTTATTATTTGGAAAATTGATTACAAATCATACTGGAAAAAAGTGGGGTTTCTTGGTCATTAACAGTATGAGAGTTTACTAATATAATTTTACTAGGATATATTTGTTTTTAATGATCTCAAGCAATATACATTTCGGCAGTGAGAAAAATGATCAGAGCAACCCCAAATTTGCTACATAATTTAATATAAACCATAGTTACTACAGAAAAATCCGTACCTTCATCTTTATTGTCTCATTCTTGTTTTTCCTTTGTCCTCTGTGCAATACGTTTACTTGCCCCCTTTCCATTCCTTTTCCAGCAAGATTTCTGATCTTCTCCACTAAAATAACTCTCGTTTGTCAGCTGAAGTATAGCAAAACTCCAGGCTTCAAAAATCCCAAATAAGGTCATATATTGTAAGACTACATTTAAAAGTATGAACTGTTTTTACTAGTTTTAATTTATGAGAACAACCAAGACTGTATTAGACTCTTAGAAAGCATGACTAAGCTCTAGCAGAGATGTCCTTATGATCACTTAGGGGGAGTTGCATTGTTCCAGATCTTCCGGTTCACAGGAAGGGGACCAGGCTTGATAACAGAATCAAAGAAACCAATTTTGCTGCTAATGTCTCATTTTTCATATTTCATTTATCCTAAAGTGCCAGCATTTCAAACAAATAAGACAGTTGCTGGTGGGTGGGCAAAATGAGACATAAAATAGTGATACTGCTGGAGCAATTATAGTAACAGAGATTGGAAACAGGTATGCTGATTCCTTGAAAAATACCCTTTTCACCATACTGTTGGAGGAATACATCCTGAAGCATCTGGAGTGACAGCTGGCTGAATTCAACTTGTAGAAGAGATGCTTTACCCATGTTCTTTGGTAAGACAGTTCTAAGAGTTACACAACCGGTAACATCGTAAACTGCCATAAGCTACACAAGGTGATCCTGCTATTTCTCACAAACTATGTTACATCATTGTTTCATTACAATGGAATTACTCCTAGTCTGTACACGTTTTAATCCCTGAATTATCTATTTTTCTATTAAAAAAACTAACCAAACAAAAAACCAAACCCCCCAAAACCCCCAGAAAATACTACTATTATTGGAAGGTAACTGAAATCAAGTATTCAATTTCTTTCATTCTGAGAAATGAAAGGTCTTTAAATTACTGTACAAAAAAATCACCATGGAGATGCATTTTTGGGGTAAGTGTCCAGCCACTGGAGTTTCATAGATCCTCATCCATGTAGTCAGTTCCTTGGGAGGGATGAAAAATGATCTTGTTCTGAGGTTACCTTGTTTTTTACACTGACATCTGGATAGGTCCTCAGGTAACCCCAAGACATAAAGAATACAAGAACAGTTTATAGATCTGATCTACAGATTCAGGAATGAAGAACTGGGAACGATTCAGATCTGTGTTCCTGAACAAAAGTAAAAAAAAGCCTTTACAAATTTTGTGAATGAATATTGTGGGAATAGGAGGAGACAGGTGATCCCTCTGCCAAGACAGCAGAAATGGACCTTGATTTCCTGCACACACTCTCTCCTTCCACCAATAGAGAGTTTTGGTCAATATATTCATGTTATGGTAAATTGTATGGTAAAATTATTACCGATTTTGAGTTACAATAAATTACACAGTAATGGTCTACCATATAAAGGATTTAGCAGTTTCCCATGCTCTTTTCTGTGAAGAGTGTAACCATAAACACTTAGGTTTTAGTCTGGCAATGCATATAATATAGGTGCAGATAATAAAAGAAATATAAATATGGATAATCAGGTCACTTTCTGTCTAATAATTATTCAGCATTTTTTTCCAAACCCTGGGTTTGATTCTCCTAAGATTAATATTGCTGCAATCTTGGAGCAGTTCCACAAAAACTTAAAATTTTACTGGTGAACAACTTCTGCAGTATTTAAACAAGCAACAATTGGGTAATTTAATCAATAATAATAACAGTTTAACTGCTGAATTATTGGAGGAAAAAAGTTTCATAAACAGAAGGCAGAAGTTAAAGACTTGAAAGACACTTCTGAGTTTACTAACTGTAATTTTAGTGGAGCCAAATTTTACCAGGAATGACAATCATTCAGTAACAAAAAACTGCCAATAGTAGTGGCATCTTTTTGGACAATGACTGTATCTGTTTTCTTTTACCTAGCCAGGATGTTTAAGCGGTATCATTTTTCATCTAGTGATTATCGGGCTCTGTCGTAAGTGGGAAACAAACTGTTTATTCTGTTAGAGGAGAAATATCCATCACCTCTACAAGAAACAGGAGGTTGAGTCTTGTTTCACAAAGTGGATTTTATCAGATTAGGTGATGTTTACTAGAACTTTACCTCAGCTATTCTGCAGATTTCCATTTGTTAAAATATATGCTTAATTGCTTTGGTTTATGCCTCTTCCTAATTCCTTTCATTTCTAAGCACAGCTCTCATGTCTGTGGGAGAGATTAGTTTGAATGCTACAATCCACACCTCCACTAGCCAAGAATGTTTTTAGAAATAAGGCTGACAAATTGAATTTGTATTCCATGCCACCACTGAACTAACTCTTAGTGAAGTTACAGAATATATTGGCTGGTAGGACATGACTGAAAGAAACAGAAAAGGAATCAAGATTCCACAGCAGCTTGAACAATCTCTGGTTAGATATGCCATTCTAGAGCTGCCTGAAAAAGGAAAGTTGAGCAACAGATTACAGATTTGGAAAAAGAGGAGAACTCTGCTCATGCAGAGTTTTCTATTTTTCCATTGGTCCTTTCTCCATAGAAATCACAACAGAGTGGGAGCAAGGGTGTACTACAGGTCTCCACAACTATTTTCACTTGTGCTTCAGACCATGAACAATGCAGGTGGCTGATATACCGCAGAGCAGTTGCTTGCATTTTGCTAAAAGCTATTTCATTGTCCCCCACCCATGACAAAAACACAGCTTGCTTTAAACTCCCTGTGACCTCTACCACTAGAGGGCTGCACTTTATACGATATGGCCCCCTAGACCTCAATTATCACCACTCCAAGCAGTGAAACAAGGAGAAATAAGCATATTCTGAAGCATAGCGGTAATAATTAATAGTTTTATTAATAATAAATCAGTATTTGTTGAAGTGTTTATTATATGGAGTTATTTGCTTACTTAAGTAGAACCGCTACTACTCTCAGCTAGTTATATAGCTTTAGCTAAATTCTTCAAAGAAAAACCTGTCTATTAAACTGTAAAAAACCTACTTATAGGCACCAGAAAAGTTGAAAAAGCTTGCCTTACTGGGACTAGAAGATAACATATTGGGAAATTATTAAACAAAAGGCATTCTGTAGAGACAAGGGGAGGCACTTGTGAAACAGCTGTTGGTAAAGAAACAGACTAACGCAGGACAGACATCTGCTGAGTCTGAGGAAATTAGGTTTCAGGATTACCACTTTTTCCTCTAAGCTTATGGAAGATAGATACACAAACAATATACATGCTGCTTATCATGTTAAAACCCTTTTTTATTCTACACTTTAATATTCCTGTTGTTAGGATGAAAAAATACTTTTGTTTAAAGAATGCAATCAAGTAAATGTTTTATAAGCTAATTGGAGCTCCCAAAGGGAAGACTTGCAGGTGCCGAATCCAATCAGATCTGCCACGTAATTAAAATTGGTGCAGGGGGCACAGTAAAACAGATGTGGTCTTAAAACCAGAGAATTGTTTGATTCAATGTTACTACAGATGAATGGGACATATTATGTGAGATAAGGGGAGCAGTGTTATAATTTATCCAGTTTCACTGCAGAAATTGACTCAAGATGGCTTCATTTGAACATTGTTTTTATTTTCATCTTCAAAATTCTCTAAAAGTCATTTGCTTAGTTTACAAATAAAAAGAGGCCTCCTAGGACTGATGACCCTACAAATGACCCGAGATTTTCAAGTCATGCTGTGCTCTTTCTGGCTCAAATACTAATTAAAATTCTCTAACTGGAACTTAGTGAAGAAAATGGAAGTGCTAGAACCAGTCCCCAGTTTGCCGTACCGTAATTGTGTCAGCAACTGCCAAGGTAACAGAAGCCTAAAATTTTATTTCAGTCAGTAAACTAAGCAATTATGAGTCAGAGTATCTCAGATACAAAGGGTGTATGATGAGTAAGAAAGTTCCATTTTTATACAATCATTTTTCTGACCATATATGCTATCAAATTGTTACTGAATCTGCCGCATCTATTTCATCTGCCTGTGAGGAGGCTTCATACCGCATTCCTGGGACACAATTCCCAAAGAAGTCATTGAAAGTTTCCTAGGTACAGTGCTGCATCGAGTTCTTCATTTGTGGATGCTTCTGGGCAGAAGCCTGTTTAGGTCTTAAAGTGTCCACATTTTAACATCCTATAATGCATTACATATCTGCCTTATAATTTATGAGTAGAGGTGATATGCTGTATTATATATTAAACATGAAATTTGTATTTTAAGTACTAAAAATTGTTTGGGGCAGTGCTAACAGTACTAAAACTAAGGCAGAGTCTCCCAGGGAGCTTAGAATGGAGATTGGATTTCATCCACAAACAGCCAGGTTTTAAGCTTGCATAGTAAGAGGAATCAAGTCAGCAGCCATTCTGCACACACACACATACCAATACGAATTTAGCACAGAGCATGGTCTAATGCAATAAGTACACAATTCTAAATTTTGTACAGAATTTATGCTTGAGTATCAACCCATACCGTTACGGTTATATCAGTTTGACAAATTTTTTTCAAAGGCAATGAGTCAATTAAATAGCAAAGAGCCAAGTAAAAATGCTTTTATAGTACGTAGACAGTCACCCCGAGCCCTCCCACCCCCCTGCACCTTACAATGTTTCAAGCTTCAACCGGAACAACTCGAGATTTGTAAGCAGAAATAACTTTCGCCGCAATGAAACATCTTTGAATTTTCCACGAAATATTTACATAAGAAATGCCGCTGCGTGACACATAGCCCGGCTGTCACGCTATAAAAAATTGTATCTTTATTAA
>NW_009594147.1:0-551 GCF_000690535.1 Cariama cristata | reverse complement strand
TGAGTTTCACCAGAAGGTCCTTGCTCATCCATGCAGGTTTCCTGCCCCCTTTGCTTAATTTTTTGCTCATAGAGATGCAGCGATCTTTAGTTTGGAGGAAGTAGTGCTTGAATATTAACCAGCTCTCGTGGGCCTCCCTACCTTCCAGAGCCCTAACCCAAGGGATCCCTCCAAGTAGGTCCCTGAAGAGGCCAAAGCGAGCTCTCCTGAAGTCCAGGGTAGTAATCCTGCTTAGTGTCCTGCTTCCTTCACCAGGATCCTGAACTCCACCATCTCGTGGTCATTGTAGCCAAGGCTGCCCTCAACCTTCACATTACCAACCAGTCCCTTTTTCTTTGTTAGTACAAGGTCCAGCAGCACACCTCTCCTCATTGGGTCCTCCACCACCTGTGTCAAAAAGTTATCATCACTGCTCGGCAGGAACCTCCTGGACTGTGTGTGCCTGGCTGTGTTGTCTTCCCAGCAGATACCAGGGTGGTTGAAGTCCCCCATGAGAACCAGGACCTGTGATCCTGAGGCTGATTTCAGCTGTCTGTAGAAGGCCTCATCGA
>NW_009594146.1:19502-37562 GCF_000690535.1 Cariama cristata | reverse complement strand
GGCCCTGTCTTTCTCGTTGGAAGAAAATCCTTAGAAATCCTCAAGTATCAGACTCTGTGGCCCTGTGACAGTGAAGACTGGCACTGTTTCAATGTTTTCAGCTATTTTATGTAAACTACAAATATTCTTGGACACTTAACTCCCTAGTTAGTTGTGATCAAAAGGCAAGCTACCCTGACTTAATGAATAGCAGTCATGACTGTCTGATAAAATCACAAATGTAAGGACTCTGTATATTTATTTCATGAAGCAGATTACACGATGCACAAGATTATTTTATTTCTTAATAAGTTCTTAAAATTTCAAAATTATTTATTTTATACAGGATTTCCAGTTTGGGTCAATAATCAAAACTTTTTGTTGTAATTTACTTTGGAACGGAAATCAGTTAAGAGTCTTCCACAAAGGAAACACCTCTTTTGGCCAGCCCTAGGGATGACCAATCTTTTAATCACTTGAGAGTTCTGCATCAGGAGTATAGAGGACATCATGGCGCCTTAGGAAAGTTGTTCCCAAGAGAAGTCCAAAGATATTTAGATTTATTTTTTTTTTTAAAGGCCTGAATACCTTGAAGTCATATTTTATAAAATGCAGTAAGGCTGCCTTGATAGAAATCCTCTATTTTATCTTAGTTTTCCTTTCAGTAGTGATCATTGATACTGCATTTCACAGCTCAATTTTTAAAAAAGAATGTCAAATCACTTTCCCTTGTAAATGGTTTTATGTCTCATTTCCTTTTACCTTTCCGCTACAAAATGGTTATTCATTTTATATAATGTTTCATTATTAGTTGAAAATAATGATTTGTGGACAATTGAATCTAAAATTGGATTTTATTGTATCTCAGTAAACAAAAGAGGTGATTTTCTTCAAACATGATCTTGTCTCAGAGGCTTTTCTTTTTGATTAACTTATCGTTCATATAGATAATCTAGGCGTGAATACCTTACTGTTTCTCTGAGAACATTGCTAACAGCTGTTTCTGTTTTAAAGCAGCAATAAGTATCAACATATCTAATACATGTCTACTCTTATCAATAGTAATGCATTGATATTTCTCTTCTAAATAGTTCAAATAGTTCAATTGCTTTATTATTCTGAATATAAATTAAAAACCCAAATCTATAAAACACAGACAGAAAGATAGTGTTTATTTCCCTTTTGGGGAAAAATAGGGCTAGAAAAAGGGAGCTATGTAAAATGACCCAAGTATTGAAAATGGAAAGAAGTAAAAACTAGGCAAGTTGAATCTTAAGTAAAAACAGGGAAATCAGTTGGTAATCATGGCATGTAATATCTGAGGTGAAGAGCTCCGCACAAGGCATAACTCAACGCACAGATGCAAGAGGAAGCTTCAAGGCTAAAATTTAAATGTATTCAGGGTGAGCCATCGGAAAGATTTGATTGTGCCTGTGCCTATAAGTAGTTTTAAAGAAGACATTCTCTGTTTGTTTGCTTGCATTTAGTTTTTTGTTTGGTCTTGTGTTTGTTTTTTTTTTTTCCTAAACGGTAAACTGGCTGAGAAACCGGAAGCTAAAAGATGGGTCAAGAAGCGTTTACCCAGTTCTGAAATGTCAAACTCTTAGCCCAGTTTGATATACTTGCATTTATACATCAGAAATTAAGCTTTAATTTAAAAGTGAACATTCTTAATCTCTGTCTTCTCCAAGTTTGAACCAATTAAAAACTGATCGAATGTCACCTTTATCAGTCTTTAGATATCCTGAGTTAATGACTAGGAAACAGAGACAAACTTCCTTTCTCTCCATAAATTTATTTAAAATGTTAATCCTAAAATTTAATGATAGTAGTTAATTGTCAGTGTAATCCATATAAATGGTAACTATTCTGAAATGCTTCAGCCTAAACACCTAGAAATGGGTAGTCCTTTCTGAACTGATACACAAAATAATTATTTCAATAGAAATATGAATTACTTGCTAGTCAGATCTAAACAGTAATGTTACAGCTTTATAAAAGAGGGAAAGGAAAAACAGAACTTACTCCATTTACATGGGAAATTTGAATTATGTGATGCTTTGATCTAAGATTTTATGTTCCTCACCTGTTAACTGGTCATGTATCTCCTTCTCCCATCCCCATAAACTCCCTAAGAAGGTGGTAAACACATAAAAGGTACTAATATTATGAAAGTTTGAAGAGTATGTACTATCTCCCAAAGCACAAAGGCAAGCAATAATCAATGAGATAAAATCAAGTACTAAATACGTGCTCGTTAAGTGACTACATACTAACCCAATAATCGATGAAGCAGAGGGCCAAACAAAAAATTGTAGGTGATCATGAAATTCATATTTTATATATGAAGGGATATACACAAGGTATCCAAATTGAAAATTCATCCTTGCATTTTCTAACTTTTCAGTTTTCATTTCCTGTCTTTGCAATATAATTACAGTTGTGCTATATGACAATAATATTTAATATTATTTATATGTTTTGGTTTTATGTTTTAATACACTTTTGTAAGATGTTATTAATTATGTTAGGTTTAAAGAAGTCATATCAGGTAAGAATTTTTCCCTGAGTTCAAGAGGATTAAGAATTCTGTGTCCTGTAATTCGTTTTAAATGGTTTGATTCTTTTACAAGACTCCAGCACAGTACAGCAAAAGTAAAAATTGCATGTTTGTGCAGTCTCTGTCTGCTTAGGTGCTCCAGTCACTGTATGTAATAAGACCATAAATTAAAATAGCGTATCAAAACATGTTGATTAAAACTATTACATCTTAGATTTTTTTCTGTCACATCCCTTGAACTGCTCTAAAGAAGTTTGGTCTAGCACTAACTTTTCATAGCATCCCATTAAAAAGTTGACTGACTAATAAGGAAAAAGAGTAAAGTCACAACAAACTGGCATTGGAATATTGAGTAATAATGTAAGTTATGATAGCTTGGCACAATAACTTAATTCTCATTAATTCTAATAAGAATTAATTCTAATTCTTTGGAATTCTTCCCTCTCACAAATCTTCATTTTTTTATTGCTAAACTAATTTTGTTATTTGTGATCAGGTAAATGCCTGACGAAATTAATTGTTGGCATTCTGCAGTTGTCATGCTGTTGCTTTTCTTGTTATTGTAAGTGATTATTCACATCTAATAAAATGGAAAACATCTGTAGAGAAGAGGTATGTAAAGCTAAACTTTGTTCCTAGCCTAAAAAATACTTACAGCAGCAATATTCTGACCTATATGAGACTCCCATCTTTGGGAATCCTCAGCTTTTACAAATACTAATCTAGACATACATCATGTCATGTAGTGCATAACCTCCTGTCACAGCAAAAAAAAGAGGTGCAGTGAAATCAAGGTACCTATTCAAGTATTTTATATTATTTTATTTTATTTTATTTGTAAGTAGTCTTTTGTCTTATACAGGTTCATCATACTGGCCAAGTATCTCACAAACCTTTATCCAATATTCCTCATAATACCAACAAGGAAGAAAGTAAAAGTCCCTCTGCTTTAGGCATGGGCTACAAAGCATCAAGTTACTGATTCATGTAATATTTCAGAAGTCTCTGAAGTAATAAACTGAACCTTGATCACCATGGTTAGTAACCTTGTAAGTATATCCTCCTTTCTCTCAGTCGATTTAATTACATTACAAATATATAATAAAGGATTACTGGGTTTACAAGCAAGGTTTTGGTAGTGTGGGGGCTGCAAGGGTGGCTTCTGTGAGAAGATACAAGAAGCTTCCCCCATGTCCAATAGAGCCAATGCCAGTCAGCTCCAAGACAGATATGTCACTGACCAAAGTTGAACCAATCAATGATGTTGGTGGCACCCCTGTGATAATATATTTAAGAAAGGGTCAAAAAAATGCTGCACAACAGCAAATGAGAGAGAGGAGTGAGAATATGTGATAGAAATAACTCTGCAGACCCCCAGGTCAGTGAAGAAGGAGGGGGAGGTGGTGCTCTAGTCACCAGAGCAGAGATTCCCCTGCAGCCTATGATGAAGACCATGGTGATGCAGATTGTCCCCTTGCAGCCCATGGAGTTCGATGGTTGAGCAGATAACCACACTACTGAGAACCCCGTGCCAGAGCAGGTGAATATGCCCTGAAAGAAGGTGTAGCCCTGTGAAGAACCTGCACTAGAGGAGCCTTCTGGAGAAGACCCCACACTGGAGTGGGTTCTCTGGCAAGACATGTGACCCTGCGGGGGACCCACTCTGGAGCAGTCTGTTCCTGAATGATTGCACCCCATAGAAAGGACTCAAGCTGGAGCAGTTCTTGAAGAACTGCAGTCCATGGGAAGGACACACATTGGAGAATTTCATTGAGGACTGTCTCCTGTAGGTGGGACCCCACACTGGGATGGAGGAAGAGCATGAGAAGGAAGGAGCAGCAGAGACAAAGTGTTATGAACTGACCGGAATCCCCATTCATCAACTCCCTGCACTGCTCAAAGGGAGGAGGTAGAAAAGTCAAGTCAAATTGAGCTTGGGAAGAAAGAAGGGTGGGAGGAAAGGGTTTTTAGATTTGTTCTTATTTCTCCTTATCCTACTCTCTTATTAATTTTCAGTAAATTAAGTTAATTTCTTTGAGTCAAAACTGTTTTACTTGCAATGGTAATTGGTGAGTGATCTCCCTGTCCTTATCTCATCCTATGAGCTTCTTATTTTATTTTTTCTCCCCTGTTCTGTTGACGAGGAGGAGTGATAGAGTGGTGGCTTGATGGGCACCTGGTGGTCAGTCAAGGTCAACTCACTGCAAAAAGGAAGGTCATTTAGGCTGGAATTTCAAATGCTCGAGGGCTAGGCAATGTAAACTTTTTAGATTGTCCTGCAGTCATGTTTCCTCTCATCTTGTGTTGAAAGTTTGAAGAACAAAATATACATCAAAATCCTTTATGCCTATCAGAGAGACTAACTCAGCTTCAGTAACTGAGATGTGTGATTCTGGGAAGAAATAGTCCCATAGGCCATAAAATCTGAAAATAGTGCGGTGTACAATACACTTTTAGAAACAGAGACCTCAATGTATTACATGTAGATTATAAAATTATTTCTGGGAATGGTGAATTACTTACTAACCAAAATCTTTGCTCTGAAAACCACCACAGGAACAGGGCTACAAGTCACTTTAGGGTCTGACTGAACAAGGAATAATATTTTAATCTTAGATGGCTCTCTTCTGCCATGTAGGAATTTGTCTTCCTGGTTTTTACTTTCTCTTTAAGATTCAACAGAGCAAATAAACTTTATTCACAGTAAATCAAACAAATGTGAAATGTCAAATAAATTATGTTTTTATTAATCATATAGTACCATTACCTGCTGTTACACTGACCCAGAAGACAAGGAAATTGAAAACTAATTGTAATAAACTCACTGGGAAGTGTAAGTGTGTGAATGTAGAGCTATGTCTTATTCTCCTGATATCAAAGTTTATACTTAATTTTACAAAAGCCTACTGCTTTAACATTTAGAAATCTTTCTAAGTCAACCAGAAGAAATTGTAGTATTGTTGTATTGTTGTTACTCTTTTGGATGAGAAATTGTGTTCAAGCTTGTCAACTTCCACTGAGCTAATCCAGTTCTTCCGAGAAACATTCAAACAACACAGTGTGAGGGCAAAACCTTTTCACTACAGCTGTAGTACAATGGTTTATACTTGTATACCAATATAAAGTAGCACTTGAGAATAGTCTTTGGAACTTTACTGGTCTCTGCACACTCACTGTTATGATGCCAGGCATCCCTGGGCAATGGGAAGGAGCACATGGATGAAGACCAGCTCAGATCTGCCACATCCTCCAGTTCTTTGAGGTGACTTTTGATCTTTGAATATTGAAATATTGGGCTGAGCATATATACACCTCCCAGATGGTCTTAGTCTTAATTAGTCAGGCATTGCAGAGCTACTAATTTTTCTCTCACAGAACAACTTCTTGTGACAAAACACTTTCAGGGTTGCTGACTTTCACACAAGATTAGTTTATCCTGCAGAGATGAGGGAGCTCTCCATCTCCCTGAACCTGCTGGAATAAAAGGGATTTGTGGCTTTTCACACAGCTTCTGGTGTTCAAGAGAATAGAATAACTCCCTCTTTGTGGGCTCAGTGTACGGGAGGTCATGGAGCACTCGCAAACCCCTGACCAACTTGCTTTTGCAAAAGGATGCTCATGCTGCAACCAGAAACCTTAAACTAGTCAATGTTACTTCTACCATGAATGTAGAAAGTTACTTTGGTTTTTTTACATGGCAGAAGCCATCCCACCAGAGATGTCAAGTCACTAGCTCCTTTTTGGCTTGTATGACAGCAAATAAGCATTTTCATGTAAAATCAAATCACAAGAAGCCTTACCCAGTATGTTCTTCAGAAGTACCTCAAGGAAGACTTACACAGGCTGTAAGAGTTTCCTTTTCCATTTCCGTTGTGAAGGCAGAAAAATGAGGATTATATTTATGTACATGATATTTATGTACATAATATTTTATGGCTGAGGAACATTTTTTGTAATACTTAATTGATTACGAAGGTGAGCTCAGTAACTCCACAACTGCTAAGTCTGAAAGCAGACAATGTCATGTAATTCAACATGGTAACCTCCAAGAGAGAGGAAAAACTTACTACGTAAAATGAATACATTAGAATATATCAGCTGTTTAGTTGTAATTTTCGTAAGCATTAAAAAGTAACGTGAAGTGAGTTCTAACTTAGAACAGATAGAGCAATCTTTATTTTGTCAAAAACGTATCTGTCTCCTACTCTGAAATAACAAAAGTGTTATAATAATCATAATCCAGTTGCTTGTGCTTTATTTCTTCAATATGGAGTATAGACAATTGGTCTGCCCTGAAAATAGCTTTTTAGTCACTGGTATAGCCAAGAACGAATAAATGTCATGATCAAGCCCATTGAAATAACAGTTCCTTAACTATAGGCAGTAAGAAGCTATTCAGAAATTTCTGTTTTTTCTTTAAGGGATGTCTTTTTTCTCTTTCCCATTTTCCTTTTTTTTTTTTTCCCCTGTAAAATTGAACCTGAAATTTAAATATATATACACAATCAAGAACTCAGGAATGTGGTTGAGACCATATTTTTTTTCTCTGAACATGTCCCTTTCTTTATTAATATTATATTTTCTGCTTTTTGTTATTTCCCTAACACAGTTTCTGAAGGGAGTGTCAGTGAAATGTAAGTGTCTGAAAGTGGCACTAGTGAACCTTGAAAATGACAACATGAGCCTGAATTCTGTGAAGCATTTAGAAGACTGAAAAATTCTATAGTATCTGGGTTAGCATTTCCAAACAGATGCATTGTATCTAGGCTGTATTTTTTTATACTATCATTTATTATCATCATCATCATCATCTCTGTTTGCTGTTTTTTTCTACTGTTTTTAATGGCTTTTTATCTAGATGAAGCAATGTTCTTTTATTATATGAACTATATTATTTTTATTCTCATGTTTTGAAAATATCCTTTTGAAATAAGAAATCAGGAGTCATCAAAGGAATTATTTAAGCAGATAATTTTTAATGAAGACTTTTAGCATCTGGTATTTGCCATATTTGATAAATAACTTCATACTAAATATTAAATTAACATGTTCCACAAATTTTATTATTGAACAAATCTTTAATGTTGTTATTTCTTCTTGAATCGTTCCATGTAAAATTTGCCTGTGTTTTCAGTCGGTTTTTTTTAGGACTAGCATGACCTTCTGTTGTTCATGAAAGGAGTCATTCTCTTAATTATCTTTTATAACATTTTAAGATATTACTATTTCTTAGAGCCTATAGTTTAAGCTCCACACCATGGCACAGTTACAAAACAGAGCATTCATAAAAGTACTATGTCTTGTCCTTTTCTGTCCTATGCATGGTGCATCTTTACTTTGTAGTTGTTACAGTCCATTTGAATGTGTAGCAGTTACGTCTGCCTTTGCTTACTTCCATGTACCCAGAGATTCAGAGGAAAACAAGTTCTGAGTGAAGACCGCACTCTGTTAATCTCTGATGAGCAAACATGCAATTTACTCATTATGGAAGGTCAGCTTTGGGTTGAAGATGAAACTGTCTCCTCCCTCCTAATCTGCAGCTTCTAGTTGTAGCCTGCTTCATAGCAGACTATGAAGCAGAACTGTGGTTACTTACCATAGAACTGTGGCTTTGTGATTACCCATTTAAAAACAGGCATCTCTCACTTGCTGACATTTAAAGACTCCAGTTGCTCACCTAGAAAACAAACCTTCCATATCAAGTGAAGATCTGCATGTCTTACACTTCAGGAGAAATTCCCTTAAGCCTAATCTCAACCCGGATAGATAATAATCTAACTAGTTGACGGAGTAATCCATGTATCTAGCAATAAACTCTGACACCACATGTCAGTGATGTCAGGGTCACATGATGTCATGTCAACAATACCCAAATCAAATAAAAAGCCAAGGAAAACCACAAAAGAAAATTTCTCAGTCTCTATTCAACATTTACTCTTTTCTGAGAAGAAAGAATTGGCATGAGAGAAACTAGGATAAGAAGAAATAAGAACAAATCTAAAAACCCCTTCCTCCCACCCTTCTTTCTTCCCAAGCTCAATTTGACTTGACTTTTCTACCTCCTCCCTTTGAGCAGTGCAGGGAGTTGGTGAATGGGAATTCCGGTCAGTTCATAACACTTTGTCTCTGCGGCTCCTTCCTTCTCATGCTCTTCCTCTGTCCCAGTGTGTGGCCTACCCACAGGAGACAGTCCTCAATGAAATTCTCCAATGTGTGTCCTTCCCATGGACTGCAGTTCTTCAAGAACTGCTCCAGCTTGAGTCCTTTCTATGGGGTGTAATCCTCCAGGAACAGACTGCTCCAGGGTCGGTTCCCCACAGGGTCACATGTCCTGCCAGACAACTTGCTCCAGCCTGGGGTCCTCTCTCTCCAGAGGGCCACAGGGTCACAGCCTCATTCGGGCCCATCCATCTGCTCTGGCGTGGGGTCCTCCCCGGGTTGTAAGTGGAGATCTGTTCCACCATTAATCTCCGTGGGCTGCAGGGGGACAACCTACATCACCATGATCTTCACCACAGACTGCAGGGGAATCTCTACTCCAGTGCCTGGAGCACCACTTCCCCCTCCTTCACTTACCTTGGTGTCTGCAGAGTTTTTTCTCTCATATATTCTCACTCTTCTCTTCCAGCTACTGTTACACAGCAGGTTTCAGCCTTTCTTAAATATGTTATCCCAGAGGTGCTACTGCTGTCACTGATTGGCTCAGCTTTGATCAGCAGCAGGTCCATCTTGGAGCCAGCTGGCATTGACTCTATCAGTCACAGGGGAAGCTTCTGGCATCTTCTCACAGAAACCACCCCTGTAGCCCCGCCACTACCAAGGCCTTGTCATGCAAACTCAATACAGAGACACAAGGCAAAGAAGTAAGCATGCTGGAGACAGTCTCTGACGGTCAAAAAATACAGATGTCTGGAGCAGCCGGGATGGGAATATACTCCATCATGCAGGGAATGGCTGTTCCCTTTGTCAAGCTCAAGAAACTTTATGGGACAATATTCTACCCACTGTTGAGCACAGAACCAGCCACTAGCATTCTTTTCCCAGACAGAGATGGCATCAAAAATAGATGTCTATAGCCAACTTTGAATGGCTGTACGGTTTGCCCCAGCTTTATGCCTTTAACTTTATATTTTTCTTACACATCCCATTATAAAAAAAAAAACACAAAACAAGCAAAGAAAATACCCAGAATTGTAAAAACAATGTAAGCTCACAAATGATTTCTAAGATGACTTGCTGAAATCCTTTTCAGCCTTTTTTTTTTCTGTGATTGTATGACTCATTGACTTCTCATGCCTCTAAGGATTTAATTAAGTCTCTAATGTTTGAATGGTCTCCCTCATTAAATATTTAACACAGAATGCTTGCCCTTTTTCACTTTTTTTCATTATTGTATTGTCTTAATTAGTTTAACTGGAAGGTTAAAATAAAGCTAAAATATCTACGTAGTGACAAAATTTAGATTTATAGAAATGTTTTTGTTATTTCTGAAGATATTCTTCACAGATTTTGAAACGTATCTGCCCCATACCTTAATATTTTTAGTACTTGCTGCCCATTGAGTAGCTAGTAAAATTACAGAATTATAAGCTAAAGCAGAACATAGTTTTTAGATGATCATCTTCATATGTGTCATAACATGTTTCATAAAGTCAATTAGAATTGATAGACTTATAACTTACATTAAGACAGAGGTAAATTAAACAAGTAATGAACATTTAAATGAAAATACAATTTCCAAGCTATTTAACTGATCTAACTGATAACAAGCGAATTCTTTGCTGATAAGCACTTCACTTGTACAGAGAGGTAGGTTACAGTCCAATTACATGAAATATGAAATAGTTATGGATAGGGCTTCAAATCCAAATTATTTGTAGATATTAATGATGTCTACAATATGAAAAATTGAATCAGTGGCTTTGGTAATGTAGTCCATGCACAACTGTCTGTGTAACAGGAAACATAACAAGGGACATCTTGCATCCTCAACACAGAGAAACCAAAATCAGAATGTAAACCCTTTCTTGTCTCTAAAGATAGCAATTGCTTAGACCTCATGTTGGATACAACAATGTTAGGAAGCTTGTATAGTCTCTGCCTTTGCTGTATCAATGCTCTGAATATAGTACTTCATTCTCTACAGCTTAATGCCATTTCCGTAAAACAACTATGGTACAGTATTTTTATTAATGACATTGTAGAGTAACTGGAGATATAACAAACCTTCTCTGCTTCTGACAAGAGCTTACTTTTGAAAAAAGCGCATTCCAATGAAACAGAAAGTCAGAATTTAAAAAACAAAACAAAACAAAACATAAAGACAAAACCAGTAAAATATGAAAAACAGAAAAAGAAACAATTGGCTTGAATAACTAAAATTACTTTTAAATGGAAATAATGTCAGGCTGAAAATGACATTTATGAGTTTTTTAAAATTGTTTCTTCTCTCCTGTTGAGTGGGTAATTTTAATGTCAGTCATAGTTTTCCAAAACTCTTTAACGATTCAAATTTTATCCAAAAGTCATATCAGAAAGAGATACAAATTATTCACGTGGTGATCCTGAGCAGAAGACCATTGTACATGAAGAAGTCAGAGATCCACAACATAGCTAACCTGAGTATGCCCAGGCCAGTGCCGTACTGCATGGGGCTGCGCATCCAGTGTAGCCTTCAAGCTGTGTTGGGCTGCACAAATCCCTTGGCTGCAGGATAACCTCACCTACCTTATAGCATCAGAGGAGCCTGCAGGCAACTCTCACTTGGCAGTGATAATGCCATCCGTGTGGCCGTACCTTTACCTAAAAGTGCAGCAACAAGTTCTCATAAGAATGTAATTTCCCTTTAACTGTAGAAATGATGAATAGAGTTGTTCCCTTGTAAAGAAAATCTTACAATCTCTTGAATGACTGTCGCAAGCCGGTCAGAAACCAGAGCGAGGTTACATTCGTGTTCCTTGGAACAGAATTAAGACTCAAAACGGAGTCAAGCGCCCAGAGTTTTATCTACCTAACACTCAGGTTCGCGAATGTATAAGAGAGAAAGAGAGAGAGAAAAAAAAGTTACAATAGTTACCACCATGGGTCCGAGGCTTTCTGACGCAGTCCGTTCACAGAAAGGCACAGCTGAAAACAAAAAACCGAGCAAAGCAGAAGCAACAAAAAGGAGAGTCCGAGAGTCCGACAGCAATGCAGAAGTAGCAAAAAGGCGAGCGAGAGCCGCACCCGCCGTGCGCGCAGAAGCAACAGAAAGAAAGCCAAAGCTGCTCCCGCCGCTGGTGGTTTCTCCGCTTTTATCCTGTCCACCCATGACGTCCGTCACGAACAACCCCACCCATCACCTGGCGGTGGTACGCATGCCCAGTGCCGTCTCTAGGGGGTCTTCGGTGGTCTTCGGGGGTCTTTGTGCCCCTCTGTCTTTCAGACCCCAGGCCCAGGCGCATGCGTGGTGGTTGGGTGTCGCGTTTTCGGACAGGCTCCCTTCATGGTTATCAGGTACAACAACGCGGTAACAGGACGTGTGGTTATCTGGTAGCGGAGTAGTGGCAGGTGCGGTGGTTTCCAGCAATGTTGAGACAGTGCAACTGACGGTCCCTTACAATGACCAAAAGGAGAAAATGTCTGCTGTGGACAGCATATGCATGGCATGCTGCATGTGGGTCGAAGTCTGATCAATGCTACACTGCTTGGGCGTTCCAGCATCTAAAGGTATATAAGATTATCTATGCCATTCTCTTACAATGTTAGTGATAATAGAAAGAATTTTACATGATAACTTACTGAGTTTAAGTGCCTTTCTTATTGGAACCATAATGAACCAGCTTCTCCCAGTGCAAAACAACCCACTAGATCAAAGAATGTACCGCTTGTCAATACATTTCATTTTTTTAATCCCATGTCCTTCTATGTTTAAAAGTCTTGTAAATACACATCTAAAAGTCCACTCTCAGTTTCAGCTGCCTCTACAGTTATCATTTTCATCTTCTAGTGACCATTTACTCTATTTTTATTGTTCTTCTTCTACTGAGGTGTAAGTTAAGGCATATCATTCCTTCCCCTTTCCTTTGTGATTGTTCAGGGTGGAAAATTAGGAGAAACCTACTATGCAGGGTTACTTCATAAGGGCATGGGGAATAAAAAGCCTCTAAACTTTATTTTGGCTTAGCAACTGAAATTGCATGACCTTATTATTCCAACTTCTATCTGGTTCATGAACCTCTTATTGTTAAAGTTAGACTATGAAGGTCTTCAGCAGAACTTATAAATCAGAGTATGTGCTCTAGATCAACTAAAGACTTTTTCTTTTTTTTTTTTTTTTTTTTTTCCACTTGCAACAATGACATTCAAACTCTCATGTATCTCCTGTTCCTCTCACCTGTACTGTCTAAATTCTGGAAAACGTGAGACAATGTCTGTCTTGTGTCACTACTACTAACACACACATTTTCAGTCTTCTGATGATATTTCTTTTCCCTAATGATGACCAACAATCAATTCTATCCACTTTTTTTTTTTTTCCTGAAATAGAAATCATTGATTTAATGACTATAATACAGTGCCCATAACTGTTCAATGCTCTCAGGTTAAGGCTCAGGTACTTTATGGCTTAGTGCAGGAAATGAAGACACTTATTGAGTAAGCAAGGAAACAGACTAATCATAAATTACTAAGACATTAAGCAGCAATGTACTGAATACTTTTAATATTGCTTGATTTCAGTTGTCTTATGTGTTGTTCTGTGTCTTGCTAGAGGAATTAATTTTCATTTCAGATGAGCTCTCATATATACTTTAAGTCTGCAATATATTAACATAATGAATATTGTATTAGTATAAAAAGGGATGTGTCACTGGCAAGTGCTGTTTGAACTGTTTTACTCAAAAAAATCTAGTAAAAGAAATTTATGATCTTAAACTGGTCGTCATAATTGACATTCAAACAGTAAGGATGCTTTTAACCTTTCCAGTCTACATTCACTTTCTGAAATTCCTGAACAGATTATTCAGAAGCTCCTGTGTACTATGATTACATCCAAATAAGATCTTTAGCTGATGGCACACTGATTTTCAGGTTTTGAAATTAGATTCGCTTTAAAGAACAATTTCAGAAAAAATAGTATTTCATATGAACCATGCTAAGGAGGTGTGTTCTTCATTATGTATATACTACTGAAATTGAAACTTCAGTCATGAGTTTACTTCTTTTGTAAGTAGTTTGAATGATCATTATATTTATAGAAAGGTAGGATCTTGCATCCAAAAAGTAATTAGGTTTTGTGCAAAGAATTAAGCAGTTATGCTAGAATCAAGCTCTCCACTACACAAATGACATGTTAACATGTTATCTTACCATGCTATTATTTGAATATTCGAACAGGATGTGGTACAGAAGAAATATCCACTTATTGGAAAAACTTGCTTGTTCTGCTCCAGGTGAGGGAGATGGGATAAGACGATCACGGATGAGGTCTTGCAGCCTGCTGGCTTTCTGCACATTGAGAATAGAGAACCAGTGCACCGATGCACTGCAAGTGAAGGCCCAGTTGATGCAGCCTGCTTACGCAGATTGAATGGACATTGTCAGTTCCCAAGCAGCTACTCTGTGGTGAGTTGAATGAAGCAGAGTGGCCTTAGAAGATGCCCAAAACTTCCCCAAAGGCACTTTTAACTGAGGCTAACATACTCCTTTGGTAGCCACAAATAGGCAGTAACTGAGCATCGAAGTGAGTAATAACATAAGCCTGTCTGAAACATATTAGGAAAATGATGCACTATTGATCTTCCTCAATATTTCAAGTGGTAGTATGTTTATGTTTATAGGCCAACGATGTTACACAAATGTATGCTGAACTTAAGACACTGCCACCACAGCAAAGTCATCCTTGATTACTTGTGACAGTTACAATAATTCTAACTGTGGTGGGTTGACTCTAACCAGCAGCTAAGGGCCCATCTAGTACCCTCTTCTCTCAGCGGGGTGGAGGAGAGAGTTGGAACAACAAGCATGAGAAAAACTCATTTGATTTGAGATCCCAAGGCAGTTTAGTAAATGAAGGAAAAAAGGGAAATAATCTCAAAGCAAGTCAGTGATGCAAAGGCAATCACTCATTACATTGCACCAGCAGACTGATGACCATCCAGTCTGCGCTCAAAGGCTACTTTGGAAAAACTTCCCCTCGGTTTTACTGCTGAGCATTATGTTATGGCATGGAATACCCCTTTAGTTCAGCTGTCCTAGCTCTGCCTCTCACAACTTTTTGCCTATTCCCAGCCCACTTGCTGGGGAGCAGTGTGAGAAATCGAGGAGGACTCAGTGCTGTGCAAATGCTGTTCAGCAATTGCTGAAATATTGGTGTGTTATCAGTACCGTTTTAATCACAAATTCACAACACAACACTCTATGGGCTAATATAAAGAAAATTAACTCCACCACATCCAGATAGTACACTAATTTAGGTTCCTCTTTGTAAAGTGTTTCACTTAAACTACTTTTACACAAGACCAAGAGACATGTCAGAAATGCTGTTTTAAAAATTTCTTAAATGGTTTAACAGTCCTGATTGAAAACGGCAACAATGTTGGCCTCACATATTTGGATTTTCCCAACGCATTTGATGTAATGCAACAAAGCATTTCTATTAAAGTACTCAGAATACATGGAATTAACAGGACACATATTATAAAGATTAAAAACATGATATGAAACAATGATAAAGAGAAACCATTCATTAGAAAAATATATGAAAATTTAGGTTTTTATTACACACACACTCCATGTTTCAAATATGTTCAGAGCAAACCAGATCAATATTTTATCCACAGTGAAATTCTGGTAGTCTCTTTTAGATTCCATACACACTAATTCTTTCTCTTTGTGATTCTCTTCTATACACAGGCTATTGACCTTGGGTTTGTTTGTAACTGAGTTAGAGAATTTCTTCAAAACTATGGAATGTTTAGTAAATGTGAATGCAAATTTGCTGGGTTTGTTTACTTGCTTATTATACCTGTTTAGTAGCAGTACTAGCAATACTTGAAAAATTATTAAACAGTGATAAACACAGACTATTATTTATATGTCACAACAAAATACACTAATATTTAAATAAACACTTATTTTCT
This sequence comes from Cariama cristata, assembly GCF_000690535.1. Lineage (NCBI taxonomy): Eukaryota > Metazoa > Chordata > Aves > Cariamiformes > Cariamidae > Cariama > Cariama cristata. The sequence goes on along the minus strand of NW_009594146.1, from coordinate 21,902 downwards.
TTATCCTTCCAGTAACACCTACAGTTTCAGAAAGCTGCAAAGGATCTAACTATGAAAATTTATCTGAAAGGGCAGGTGGTTAAGACTGCTATTATGCAGACATGTTTGTTTGTCTTCTCAGGTATGTCAGCAGTGATTTTTTTCAACATTCCCATTGCACGTTTTATCAAAGAACACTGTCTCGACTCTTATGAGATCTTGCTCATAAGTACAGGCTATGAACTGAAAGCTTTGCACAGTCTGTGAAATTGGAAATCCGTGTGGTATCCTGCACAGTCTAAAGCAGTTTTCAACATGTCGAAGAGAACTGTTGACATCCAGTTTCCTAAGGCCCAAAAGTCTGGCAGCCTAACATTATGTGACTCTGAAGGACACTGGTACCAGGGGACTGAGAATACAAAAGATAAGTCCTGTGAGGTTGGAGCATGCTCATAAGGACATTCATCATCTTTTGAAGTGAACATTTGCTAAAATTCATAAATCTTTGATAACAGAAGCTTCTGAGACTTTTAACTTGACTTTTTTTTTCATTTTTTCTTCTTCCAAAATATAAAATACAAACATTTTTAATGACTAAAATGAAAACTCTGCATTTTTTTCAACCTTTCTCAAGAGATAAGGATAATTTTCTAATTGGATGTATGTAATTTCGGGTAGTTTCACTGAGCTAACTCAAGGAAAGTCCTTGCTCCAAAGCACAAAACCATTAATATTCTTCAGAGAATGATTTGGAGGAGTTTTTGATTATTTTTTTTAACATGTCTTAATACTGTCTTCTGGCTAAACTTTTTAAATTTTTGATTTTTTTCCCTGGAAATGCTTCATTCAGAGCTGATGTTCTAACATAAAAACATTTGGAGGAGGAGTAAGATCTTGACACAGATAACAGAAGTAGACACAGATAACAGAAAAAAATCCCATAACAATAATGACAAATTCTTATCAACATTGTTTTCTTTGCTGACCTGATCAGCATTGCCTGTGTTATTACCTATGTCTTTTCTTCTTAGTTATGAAATTAATGCCAGATGGGTTTGAAGAATTAAACTTCAAACCAAAAAAAAAGCTAGTAAAAAAGATAAATGGACTCTATGACACATGAAAAAAGCACTCAAGGAAATCACATTCCTATAAGCTAAGTCTTTAGACAACTGTTTCTCTCCACATATAGCCAGTAGATGATGTCTGCTGCACTGTGACTTGAGTGACAACTTTTTGTAACGCTGTGGCCCTCCATCTGTAATAGGCTATTTTGAACAATACTAGTTGTTACATCACTGACAGAGACTTTTCTTTGCCTGCTTCTTTACTAATGTAGCCCTTTTTCAGGGATGTGCCTGCAATCTCCTGAAATATAAAGAGTTCCCTATAGCTTGAATGAGCCAACATGGATAAGAATGCAAGTATTACATTTAATTCAAGAATTGGAGGTAATCACAGTGATATAATTTTTAATTTTTCTTACATTTTCTGCTTTCTGGATTTATAGGACACCAGTAAGCTTAGTTTATTCAGATGTTATCATAAGGTCTGAAATGAAACTCATATTGTAGTCTTGGTGAGCAATAGCTGTTTTTCTTGCAATTTGACTTTGAGCCAATAGAATTTATATGTCCCTTTTTCTACTCCATTGCCCATATACACATTTTAATTTCTATTGGATATCTTAAAAACGTAAAAAATTAAATAGATATATATCTCTCATTGCCTTATTCTGTTTCATTGCCTTCTTATTATCATACTAATTGATTATTTGTTTGGTCTATAATCAAAGCAAAGCATGATAATAATTCATCTCCTTCTTTCATATAAGATGCAAATTATGGCAATAAAACAATTTTTACCATATCAGTCTTTAAAGAAATAGTGAAATGTGCTGCCTTTTTGACCTTCATGGGGATGGATTTCATCTGCTATTACATGATACAGAGAAAACATGTGCAGAGACAACAGAAATTCTCTCACCAAATTTATTTATTTTTATCATATTAAAAAAAAAAAAAAAAAAAAAACAAAAAAAAACCAAACAAAAAAAAACCATTACAAAAGGCTTTTGATTCTGTATGATGTGTCAATTTTCCCTGTACAGTTGGTCCTTGGTCCTTTTGCTGAGGCATCATCTGGATGCCAATTAGTGTCAGTTTCATTACACTAGACATTTCCCTTATATGGGCTACCAGCACTGCAAATATGCTCGGCTCATTCATTAGTTCCACAAAGGTCAAGAAACGTCATCCCTGAAGAGTTAATAAACAATGACAGGGATGGTCAAACTCAGACATGCCACACGGTATTGGAAACCATGACTTAATAAAGAAAGTCTATGTGCACATACTAGCACCGCATGTTCTTTGTTTGTGTTTAATGACAACTCCCTAAAAACATGTCAGCCACCAGCTG
>NW_009594146.1:0-19492 GCF_000690535.1 Cariama cristata | reverse complement strand
TCTTTCAAGGAACATTGTTCTATGACTTATCGTGAAGAATGTAGGATGTTTTCAAAAAAATATAATGGATCAAAATGTACTGTTAAAGCTTTCACAGTCTACTAATTTAGTCAGTGATCTTCTAAAATTACTTGACATTTTAATTTCTGTTTTCAGAATGCATTCACAGACACTATGAGTGTAAGGGATTTTACTTTGTACTACCAAAACTTGTGGTTCATTCCCAATATAATTAACCTTAAAGAATTAAATAGTATTTGAATTGTACTATAAAGAACAGAAAGATAAGAAAAGAGGAACTAATTATCTAGGTACTACAATACATGCAAGTATTTTATTATAAACAACACACTTTCAACATTTGTCTACAAAATAACAGTTGGCATTAGATAAAGATGTACATTATCTCCCATATTAATTTCTTTTGGGTCCAATTATTGAAAATCTATCCATTCTGTTGTAATACATGTATCTTTCAACCACCTATCTGGATTTTTGTCTTTCACATTTTATGATTACACAAGCTGTCATTGTTCTGGATCATGAGTTGCACATTTTAGAGAATTTCCAATTTTGAGAGCATGAGTTAGAACATGTTCTTCAGCCTAGCAACCATCAAATGTCAGTTTTATGAAATTGTAGGGGTTTGAGAATACAGTTTAAATACTGATAAAATCTGGACTTAACCATAAAAATACCATGGTAAAAATACCAAGCAGTTTACACCACAGTATACATCCTCAAGAGATGGTCTTCAATTTTATCATCAGTTCAAATTTTCAGAAAGATAAGAACATTCTAGCCCCTTTTTTTCTGCTTATTTTTAACTGTAACACTGGTCATTAAGATGTATGCAGCCTGCATCAACGAAAGAGTCAAGAGCTATACCTACTCTCTATCCCAACATCAAATGTAGTTGCAGGCTTGAAACCTGACCTGTTTTATGCATTTTATGTCTCCCACCGGTAATCACTTTGGTAAAAAGCTATGACTACTGACCACACTTCTGTGGTAGATTCCTGATGTTCCCTGTGCAATAACTACCAGTTATTGCAGTGCTGGAAGGAAAAGAGATATATTTGATTCTAAGCATAGAAAATTGACAAAAGCAAGACATTTCAGTGACATGGCAAATTTATTTTCTTTTGAAATTGCTGAAAAAACAGTATTTTAGCCTGAAAATGTCTCCCAAATAAACAGATTGAAGACCAGGTAAACAAAAGTTCCTCCAAAGAACAGAATTATAATACTTCTTTCTATAGAAAATACTAGCTTTATCATTTTTAACAGCTGTTAGCAGTCTAAATACAGGTCTTACTACTAGCTCTTTTTTCTCTCTCAAAGTACACAAGTACATATATTTAAGATTATATTTATATTTATCTTCTGCTTATGTCTGTGTCCCAGTGTGTCCTCTTGCTTTTCACTTTAATGGCACTTAAAATTAATTAAGTACTTTTGCTGTCAGTTGCAGCAGGAGTACATGAGAGAACACATTTTGTTGCCTTTGGTCTGCCTTTGCTATTCATTGCCTTCACAGATCAGACAAAACATGAAAATAAAATTAAAATCATATGACTTAACTTATCATACAAATGTGAAGGAGCTTATGATATCTTTCTGCCCAAAATATAGTTTTTTCAAGATATAGAAAGTCCTAAAATATTGCTTCTTATTATCTAAAAGAAGAAAATGAAAGAAGTAACCCACTATTTTTATTATAGGTCTAGTTAAAATACTAAATCAGAAACCAGTACCTTAAAATGCATTTGACGCATGGTTTTGTTCCTGTGGAATCATTGCTATTTCAGGATTCAGGCAGAGATTTATCCTCTAACCTTCACTATCTATGAACAAATAAAAACTGGTACTAAAATTTACGTCAGATGCAGTACTTTTATCAGAGGTATTCTATAGCAGTCAGACCATAGTATTAGAAGTTTGTTAGAGATTCTGTTCTTTTTCATTGTCCTATAAATAGCGGCCACATGGTACAGTAACTCAGAGTATTTTAACTTCTTTAAAACCGTGGCTGTAGTTAGATATTTTTTTGTCAGCAAACAACATTTTAGTACTACTGGACCATCCTTATGTGTTGTTCCCAGTGTGTGCTGGTTTTCTCTTTGGGTTTCCTTATGTTACAACTTAAAACCAGTATTTTAACTACTGTTTTATTTACTAATCTAATCTTCTTCATAACAGAACAAAAGTTGCCTCTACCTGTGGTGGAAGAGAGCCCCTGGGAAAAATAGTGGCTGTAGAGAGACCCAGCAGCAGCACAGTGAAATGTTTGTCCTGCTTGTAACTTCGGATCCAATTTGTACACAAACACTGGGAGTGGTCCAATGGGCTGAATGAGCTGTTGATAACAAAGAATCTTCAAAAGGTGAATTCTTCCCATAAAATTCTACTGCAGAGCACTAGGAGGATCAAGTCAGGAAATGGAAATGCTTCCTTTCTGTATAATATGAACCAGAAATTTAAAAAATAGTGCAAGTTCATAAATGGAAGTTTCACTTTCATCACAAAGCCAGAGCATGACTTAAGCCTTGTTGGCTATGTCTAGCAGTAAAGGACAATAAAATGCACTTATATTTCCTTCTGCTTTCTCAGTTAAAAAATATAGTAGAAAGTAACAAGAAGATCCTGTGTTTATTCTTGATGTTACTTGCTTTACTATGATTTTTTTTTTTGGCAAACTAGTCAGGAATCATTTTCATTCTAAGACATGTCAGAGTGTTTTGTAAGACTGTACTACATTCTACTGAATTATGCTGTTGCTGTAAAGTGGCTGATGTTGTCAGTATTTACTTCCTTTATGGACTTTCTCCACATTGTGAATTTCTTTAGAAGTATTGACATTTTTCAGGCATATTTTTGGACAGGTAATTCTGTTCTTGTTTAAGCAAGAAAATCTATAAGGACAGCTCTAACATATCTTTTTTGTTTTATGATTTGATCCTGGTTGTTCTGACCAAAATTCCTACGTGCACATTCTATGATTTTCAGATTTATGTAAATAAATAAATAGATATAAATACGTAGATATGCTGGTTTCTTCGTGCCCTGCCAGAGGTTCATTATTCACTCTTAATCTACATTTCTTCCATCAGGAAGCTAGTCTGAGTTCTTTATATACTGATTGAACTTTATTGAACTGTTATATATGATCAGGTTAAATATTATGACCCTCTTTCCCCATCTAGATAATTTCAACATAGGACAAAGCATTCAGGCTAAGATGTTTACTAAAAGATTCTTTGTTCTAGTATATATTTCTCCAGCAGGGAAAAGTGCAACTACCCCACTCCTAGCAATTTGTTGTCTTTGGTAGTCCCAAGAGCAATGGTGAAACACTGAGATTTGCTTTGAAGAACAGTAGATCTTTACAGTGGGAAAAAATAATAACTAAAGAACGAAAGTTTAAAGGATGCAGGTAAGCTTTAGGAGCACAAAACTTCAAACTACGACCGGAAAAGATAGATACAGGAAGAAGCAACAATCACACGGGAGAGAAATTATAAAAACACAGAGTAAAGAAAATGGTCATTATTTCATATTTTCCGAAACTGAAAGTAAAGAGAAAAAAAGCCTGACCTGGATTTCAGAGCAAATTCTTGTAACTTGGACTGGTAAATAAGTGTGCGTTGGATTTATTGACAGGCTGTCTTATGAATAGATAGATTTTGTCTTCTAGAAAGCCATTGACTGACTCATGGAGCACAGTGTTACTGACCTTAACTGTGTCCATTTTTTCAAATCTCTGTTGAGGAAATGAGAGTAGAATAATAATATTTGGACCCTTTAAGTAAAAATCATCATGCATAAATAAACAGAAGGTTGTTTTGTTTAGAAGTTTATTAGTCTGGATGTATGAGAAACATAAGTAACTTATCAATACATACGTTATGTTGACCCATCAAAACTGGGACTATTCATATTTTGCATATTTGTTCTTCCACATTTTTGTATCTGCTTTTCCTTTTCAGACTTTACTCATTTCTGTCTTATATTAACTAGCATATTGCTCAGGTATGTAAAGAGAAAACAGACACTCAAATATTTCAATTTTGAAATTTCCGAAAGGCAAACTATCCCAATATCCAGAAATTTTGATCACGTTATCACTACCTAACCTTCACTTTTGTAACTCCATTAACTTCTGAAGATGAAAGGTGCTAAAGAAAATGAAAAGATGTAGTTGAGATAAAGTAATTGATAGTGAAAGATAAAAATAAATCATTCAGCCAAGGATTCACTGTTAAAATACTAGTCAATATTATTATCTTCCTCATCTTTCCCTCTCCCATCCTTCCTTCATTATTTCTTTACCTTCCCAACTTCCATAGTTGCTCTTCTTTTTGATTCTATACATCCTTCGAAGATCCTGTTATCATTTCCCCTTGTCTTGGTTAATTAGACTACCTGAAAGTACTGTTTTGCTTTCCTTACCAAGACCATCCTAGACTCAGTACAGTTGTATTCTGTCTTTTGTTCCAACAATGTGATGATGAGCTTCCTTGTACTTGACTGAGATTTCACTCCATTTTTTTCCTTGACATCCTACCTTACATTTTGTTTTTTAAACTATTCACCTTGTCTCCTTCTCTACTTTCCTCTAGTGCTTTTGATTGCTCTTCCACTTTATGTCTTTGTCTTTGAAGAGTGGTAAAGGATTTCACTCTTTGCCTTTTTTCTTTCTCAATAGTTTTTATAACCTTGTCAACATAACACTTGTCCAAACCAGAGGATAAATGTACAGTGTAGTTTACAGTATTAAGAACTGTTGACTGTACGAGTTTATTTTGTGTTGTGTTAACTGCAAACCCAACCTCATAATTTCTCGCTGGAGTAACACATAAAAAGACATATCAAAGCTTTAATAGTTGATTATATGAATAATTAGATTGCAAAATATCTTTCAAATATAACAAGTCGTCTCACAGAGAGTTCTAATCTTGCATTCATGTTTAGCCTAATATGCATTTAAGATAAAGTAAAATGTGAATAAAGCAGTTCAGCATAGGAAACAGAGTGAATTCTAGTTGAGAAATTTAACCTAGAATTTCACACTGTCTGCACGCAAAAAGAACAGACTTGGGCTCTCATCTGAAGATCAGGAGTATCACATAGAAAAGTTCACACAGTCTAAAGAAGCTCCTTCTACATATCTTAGGTGTAGCTATATGACTATTTCAGGCAAAGTCAAACAAGTGAGTTTAAACCACTGTTTTGTAGCTTAAACCAAATTATTTTTTATGAAAAGAAATTATTAATATGCAATATGCACTTTCACATCATCAAACCTTAGATCTTGGCTGAATCTGATTGTAGGTTGGTTAACTAACCATGGAAGGTACTGAAAACAGTTTAGATAAAGAGGTCTTAACGAAGTTGATTACAGGTGGGTTTAAGCTGAGGAACAGGCAGTTCCTTCCTGCCATTGAGTATTATTCCCATGGCCAGACTTGATGTTTGGCAAGTGTTGATGAACTTACTAACTGTTGACAGGTAGCTATAACTGAAACTGAACTGATTACATAGACATATCTTAAGAATTTATTTAGTAAACTTTAATAATACCAAATTACCTTTACTGCAAAACAGTCTTACTTTCCTTTCTCTCTTTTTCTACTGACACTGCATCTTTCCTGTCCTCCTTGCTTGTCACCCAAATCACCATAGGCTCTTTTGGACTGCCACTAATTGTTGAATTCTTTCTAAAAGAAACGGTACCTTTCACAAAATGAATTGTCCTGGTTCAAACTTTCAGTCATGAGGAAGGATTGCTGTTCTCAGTTGGAAAAATTGGAATGACAGAGTATCAGCTGCCAGTACACAGCTACATGTTGATACTTCCATATTCTTTCATCTCTGAATATCACTGCTAGGTTAGAAGCTATGGGAGTATCAAGTACTTTTAATTTAAAGCCTGATACTACCTCTCATCATTTTTGTCTAAATTGAGGTAAAGAGGTAATGTTCATTAGCAATTCCAGTTTTTATATTCTATTATATAATCAAATTAGTACAGGAATTTTGACTTTCCATGTCCCACCAGAGCTTTTCATAAGTTTGGTAATATATCACAAGCTACTAAAACGCAATGTGGAAAATCAAGACACACTCCTGAAACTGTTACTGCTTAAAAAGCTATAAAAGTCAATCAAATCTATTTTTGTGAATATCAAATTGGAGAAGATTAAAAATACTTATTCTTTTCTATAGTCGCATAAATTTATTGTTGCTATTTTTAATGTGTGTCCTGACATAATACTTTTGGGACCAAAACCCATGTTAATTTGCAAATAGTCATGATGCCAGTCTGCTTTCCAAGGAAGTCTTTTTTCATATTCTGCTCAGTTCTGTGAAAATTGAAGAGACTGATGGTTTGTTATCATTAGAAATGCCACAAGTGGTGTAGAATTTATCTGACGTGATGAAAGCTAAATTGATTTTAGGTTCTTTGGAGGTATTACCTTACTCTGTTAGCTTGTCAGGGTTTTCAAAATGGAAATAGGTCTGCTGTTCTAATTTACCTGATTATCATGTTTTCACAGCCTCTGTCTTAGTCAACAGTTTCTCTTAAGATAATTGTGACAGATTCAAAGTTCACTGTAACTCCTTAGGAGTGGTACGTGATCTACTTTTTGGTCTGAAATCTGAAATTAAAATATAATTTAGATGTTTACGGGCTGGGAGATGATTTAGTGTAATATTGGAAATAGATCTTTGGACTACAGATGGTGGAGACACAGAGTTGTACATCTACTGTATTTAAGATGTGATGAGTGAGCTTGTCCACCACTTCCACTTGGCAGGTATTCTTGTCAAGGAAGGAAACCTAAGGTGTAAAGAAGGTGTAACAGCAAAAGACATAGCCTTTTAAAAAGGATTATTCCCAAACAAGAAGCAGATTTGCAGCAAACAGGTAATCTCTCTCAGGTGAAATTAAGATGAAGATAAGAACTCAGAAACAACCAAGCTAGGTCTGCCTTCCTTAGTCTAGTCAACAGAATGCCTGGTAGGTAAAAAATGAGGCCTTTCCACATTAATTTACTCTCCTTGAAATATATAGTAAGTCTTCTTCAGAACACAGTGATGCCCCAGAAACCCGCAGATTGCGAGCTTGCAAGGTGGGAGGTGAATCATATGCATTCACATGTAGAATGCTGTATCCACAGTAGAAGTGACTGTTCCATTGCCCAGGTACCTAGCCTGAGAACGGGAGAAGGCTCTTTTATACCAAATAAATATAATGCCAGTTCCAGCAGAAATAAAAGATACAGAATACAATGACTGAAGAGGATTTCTGAGCAGATCTGAAATGGAAGGAAAATGTAAGTCTGAACCACTGTATTGGTGGCAGTAGTGAGAGTGTGTTTGCTTTGAGTTACCAGATGTAAAAGCATTTTTCCCTATTGTTTTTCATAATTCTTTATTTATTTCCTTTTATGTTTTATTCTTGATATTACATAAAATACCAATAGTATAGAAAAAGATTAAGAAGCAGAAAAGAAGTTGAGGCAGCTGGTATACGTAGAGAGGAGGGAAGAAAAAAAAAAAAAAAAAAGAAAGAAGAAAGAGCTGAACTCTTAAGACATGTCAATACACAGCTAATACATTTGCTTTTTCCTACACATATTTCCTGCATTGAGGGAAAAAAAAGAAAGAAGAAAATTTCTTCCAGGTTCCAGAGAACATATCAGAAGAACACTAAGATTTCTGGGTAAGGATGTTAGACATCAATCAAACTTGTCTAACAGCCATTTTTGTAATGAAGTAACTACTTCTTGTACTTGTTTGTAAGGATGTGGTAGTACAACAGATATTAATCAAGGTCAGACTTTGTTTCAAACTTGCACTGAAAGCCACATGCAGCTGTCACTGCTAAAAATAAGTAATTATTGTTCATCTTAGGAAGAAAAAGTTGGCAGGATGTCATACTGGCAACATAACTCCCTTGTGGTGGATGGCTGCAAAGACAGGTTTTGTATCTGTTAGTCTCCTAACTGTGCCAAGGTGGATAGACCTTTGGTCTTCTGAAGTTACAATACCTGGCTTTATTGTTTCAAATTCAATTTTTTTTTTTTTTTAACTTAGATCAGTTTAATCCATTCTAAACCACTTTTTAAAACATATACACAGTATTTCCTTTCTAATAATTTTTTTAGTAAAAAAATCTGTGGAGAGTATCTAATCTCAGAGGACTCTTGTCAGTGACATACATACATTTCATAAGAGAAGTAATAACTAGCTGCATGTTATACTGAATGAGGGATCTGGGGTGCCACAGACAGCAAGAAACACTCAAGGACACAAAAAGAATGTAATTCATCTGGAAAAACCTCTACACCGAACATTTCGCAATACTATCTAGCAACTATGATGCGCAGACAAAAGCAAAATGTAAATCTAGAAGAAAAAAATTCCAATCATACCAGCTGAATGCAGCAGATTGATTATTTATTATCATTTCAGAGTGATAATACATGGTGTAGAAAGAGAAATTATATGTAATGTTTCCATTCTTAAGCTTGACCCTGGTAAAACCGCAAAATAGTAATATGCTTATATTCTTATGTAGTTTTATTTCCTTTTGCAACTCTGACAGACTGATCGTAGCCCACTCAACTCAGAAAGTATCATAAATATGGACAACAGCATACAGAATAAACTTGCAGAAGCATTTGATTTCCCTTGGAACAAATGGGAGATACTTCCTGATTCTAATCCTCAGCAGACAGGTTTAAAAAGAAACTTTGCTATTGCCACTATATATTGAGGATTAGCGTAGCCTGAGATAATGCTTAGGTTTGTCCTGTAGTGCATGGGGAGAGAGTTGTGCTTTAGAATATGATTTCCATCATCTAGGGTGCGAAGTAGGAAACGTTGAGAAAAGGACATCGGTTGAAAATCTGGTACTTTTCAAGACCTAGCTGTTGAACGGTAACCCTGAGAAAATCAAAGTGTATTTTGTGCCTGGGTTCAGGAAAGAAAAGACCCTATACGCAATAGCCTACTGATTTTGATACCCAGGGCACATTTGCCCCAGAACCAGGTCCATATTTATGGCCATTATGGAGCTTATTTTTCATGTGAGTTGAGGATGAAGACAGAACTATTACAGCATGGGCTCTGGTAGTACAAACACTTGCAAAGCTGTGCATATGTGGCGGTCATCCTACCAAACTACAGGGACTACAAAAGGGAAAAGGGAAAAAGTTGGAGGAAGACAGCAAATGGGACGATGGTAGAAATGTGGGGTTGGGCAACATGGTGAGGAAGCACGGGAGGAGTGGGCAGGTGCTGTGACAAGCTATGAGGCACAGCACCTCAAGCTCCCTATGAGTCCAATATCTCAGCAAGTCTTGGCTGAATTAATTCTGATGGCTCTGGGCTCCTTCTGTTCTTGATGTTGATTTTTTCAGGTTTGCTCAAGACTTAATCCATTCACAAGGAGAAAGAGCTCTCCATGCACTGAAAGCTAGGCTCTGGGGCCAGTCCAAGTTGCTAGGATAGGGAACCAGGTGGTAAAAAACAGGACCAGGAGATAAAAAGGAGTTGAAGGCTCCCTTCCACTAGTTCTCCCCAGGCATAATATATGCTGTTCTCTCCATTTCTTATTCTTAAATAAATATTAACCAAATATGGATATATCTATTTAAAATTTCTGTTCTGAGAGATTCAAAACAACATAATTTATTATAAGAAATCATCTTTTCCAGCAACAGAAAGATGACTTCATGTCAGCAGATGACGCATTTTCATCCCCTGCAGAATCAGGCTAGAGTGATAATTTTTCAACAGAACTAATCAGTACACTGGATTTGGGAACAAATTACTACTTTTGTGGCTAGGAGGCCTTTACAAGCTGCAACATTCTATGTACATCTGATATCAAATAAATCCCTTTTATGGACCAAGTACAAGCTATATTTGGTGTTATTTGACAAGCTCATTTGACCGGCTGTATACTACGTATCAGTCATTCCATAAAAAAAATCCAACAGCCCATCTACATTTCAAAGATTGTAATTGGGATAATTTACCAAAGGTTGGCAGATTCCCTCCAAACAATCTACTCACGCATTTTTAGGACAAACTGTTGCTTAACAACCTCACTGTGAATTGCACTCTTACCTCTATGAATTCTTCTCTTGCAGAGGGGACTTACTGGAAAACTAGGAGTCAGAACTACAAGAAAAATGGAGGGTTGAATTGATCTAAAAATAACAGAAAACGAAATCATGATAATTTGACATTATCTTGAACCATTTTCCCTAGGAAGCTGGACTGCTGCCAGCTGAGACCTGCAAGGGCTTAAACACATAGAAATCGTGAAAAACAATGATACCGTCTCAAAAAAACCCTAAATCAGTAGATCCTGAGAGAACTAGTCTATCTCTAAATTTAAATGTGTTCATTTGTTTTGAAAATGAAAGCTAATACAAACTTGCAAATATTAATTGTGATATGCCAAGGTTTATACATTATTCAGGTTAATTTCTTCTTACTAGGAGAAAATAATTTTACTTACGATACAAAACAATACACATAACTCTGCTTCATGTTATTTTATACTTCCAAGACACTTGAAGTTTTATTTTCCTAAATACTTTTCATATCATATTTCATATGTGGATGAAATTATGGCCATGAACTAATTCTGTCAAAAACAGTGAATTAACCCTGTTCCATTGATGGCTGTCCATATGAGACCAAACTTTCATGTGCATTAACAGCTGCCATTTACTAAACAAATTCAGATATTGTGTAATTCATCTAGCTACAGCTAGCACCTAAAGCCATTTATGTTACATGACTATCAGGATTAGGAGCACTCTCACTATTACCTTTGTAGTTACAGCACTTCAGAATGAGTAATCCCACAACACAAAATTGCTAAGAGAGATACTAAAAAGCTCTAGGTTAGATTTAATATCATTGTGCTTTTAACTGTTGCTAAATATGTAGTTATGTATAGATATTATAGTAGATTTATACAAAAATGCATAGCCATTAGTTAAAAGCCTGTAACTGATGTCCCTTAAAGAGCTACCCAAAAATTTAATGGGCTTATTATATTTAATATATATTCAGCATCTGTATATAAGACTAAATAGAGGGAGCGTTTTTCAAGGAAGTTTTGTTTTCTGCATGAAAACAGTTCTGAACTCTGAGTTTTAATATCTGGAAATGGGATTGTTTATTATGCTATAAAATGTATGTGTGTTTTAATTTCAAGGCCCATTACATTAGGCGAAAGAATGAAACTGGCATTGTAGTGTCTCCAGCTGTAGGTTGCAGAATTTTGGGGTTTTTTTAAGCTGTAAATCTCAGGAGATCACACGAAAATACTTCATAAAGAATTTGAAACAGAACTCTTGAAACATCACTGAGCATTAAAATGGTGCGCTGGATTCCTGTTATCTGAACTTCTAATGATATCTATTTAACCTTTTTATACTTATACTTTGTATTTCATATAAAGTTCTTCTTAGTCTGAGCTTCATAGCTCAGTAAACCCTTATGAGTTTCTCAAAACTTCTTGTTGACCTTTATTTATATAATTAATTTTGCACTTTTTTCCTTTTCTTCATCATTAAAACAGAAGCAGATTCTCAGAGATATCCCTGCAAGACAGACAGAAAAGCATAATATTATTACTTATAACTAGTCAAAGGCTAAAAGGAAGTGTCTTTGTCTCTCTTCTTTCCTTTCTTTCCTTTGTGTCTTTTTGTCAGTATGCAACTGAATCAGATGAAACTAACATGGAAGAAAACATGTGTAATTTAAAAAAGTAAAAGGAAAAGAAAAGGAAAAAGAAAAGGAAATAGAAAAAAAAAAAGGAAAAGGAAAAAGAAAAGGAAAAAGAAAAAAAATGAAAATGAAAATAATGATGAACATTTATACTTTAATAAATTTAACTTCAAAATGCCACAATGCCTTCAAAAAAGTGGCCTAAGGAAATTACTTTGCTATTTCCATAAAAATATTTGTATTTTATGATCTAAGTTTAAGATTCTTGATCCTTGGCAGAAAAAAAAAAAAAAAAAGAAAACAGTTACGTATTTTATCTTTATATTCTGCTTAAATGGTACACAAAGAATGACCACAGCATGTATAAAAAGTTACTCATAAATCTCTCATAATTTTCTTTTCTAGAACATAAAGAGGAAAAAAAGAGACAAAGGAAAAGAATTATGGGAGAACATGCTTCTGGTTTAACCTACCTCAAAGTCTTCAGATTCAGTTTGCTTAGAAACATCTTTTAAGTTCAGAAATTAAGACCTAATGGACCTAGAAATGTCATATATAAAGAAATGGTAAATCTCAAATTGCTTTCTTCTTATTATCAATGTCAAATCAAGCAATCTACTGAGAGTCTGTAGTCAACTTAGCCAATTCTATTCTTTTTCCAAGCATCTAGTGCACTGATTTTAATTAATTAACATTGAAACCCAAATAAAGTTCATTGGACTTTATCTTAAATATAGCCATTTTATCTTTCAGATTAGATTAAATTAGGGAGGAAGTTATATTTAATTCTACTAAATATATTTTAGCATCTGCTGCTTGTGGCAAGCCATTAGTCTGGGCTACATTTGTTAGTTGACTTCCAATATATTCCACTGTGCAAAAGTGTCTTGTCCCATGCAAAAAAAAGCAGAAGAGCATTCCCTTAGTGATCATGTCAAAATGTCTGTTCCGAATGTTGACAGTTCCAAAAGTTGCAGCAGGGCAGCAATTTTAGGAAGGGAACTGGACAGAATCCATGAAAAACCTGTTTTGTCATTGCATTTCAATCATTCTAAGTTGTAACTGACACTTCTCACACAGGCCAAAGAACAGATATTTGAATATGTAATATTTATAAGAGTATTCAAGAGGTACTTGACTTAAAGGGAGAGTTCACAACCTCCCCACACTAAGTTGATCTCATCAGTTTAACATTAGACTTTCACATCATATGTTGATAGCGTCACATGTTTCTATCATTTCTCAGTCTGTGCTTTTATTTGTTCTTTTGCACAGGAAGAAAGGTACAAAGAGCCTTATTCAATAATAGAAGGTAATGTTGGTGTTACGTTGCTGTGAAGGAAGTTTCCACATCCATTTTTAGGATTTTTAAGTAACCAGAGTAATCACCAGAGAATGAAGCAATCTGTAAAAAACAAGAGCCCTAAGTGCAAGTAGTTTGCCTAGAGACAAGAACTGTAATGCCACAGTGATGATGCCTTGTGCAATTCCTGCAACACGTTCAACATATTATCACCCAGGAGAGGTATACAGGTTTAATCTCAGAGCAGCTCTTATAGAGACTAGAGAACAGCACACCATAGAGATTCATAACTGAGTTATCACTTAAATAATAAACTCATTTTGATGTTTCATTGGCTTTGTAAATATCTGCAGATGTGGCAATGTCAGCCACATGGAAAGTATGGTTTTAAAGGTGCAAAAATTTTCTAGGTGTCATTCGTCTAAGGATAGCACTCTTGCTTATTCTTGCAGTTCGTACTGAGATAATTGAATCATTCTCATGATTGCATGAAGTGCTTTTAAGCATCTACTCAGACAACATCATGGTTCCTTATTACTTATGCCTTTTAAGAATGATGATTTTTTGTCACTGTGTTTTCGATGGTGCTGTTTGTTATCTTATAAAGTATATTTTCAAAGGGAGAGATAATGGTTCTTATTTTACTTAAAATTTCGTTAGCCTAGTATTTTTTAATATCGAAATGTTGAGTCTATATCTAGCCCCATATTCAAAAGGGTGGATGTAATTATTTAAACTGTAGTAGAATGAACAAAATGGTAGTGGAAGTGTTTCGATACTAGGAAAATACATATCTAGTCTAACTTTATGCCCCATAAACAACAGGAAAGATTCTTGACTGAAAGAAGATAAAACATTAAAAAAGCCATTGACATATAATTAGAACACAATTCCGATTATCTAAGTCTCACTTACATGCAAATTCACATTATCTGAAACAAATTTATATTTTTCTCACATTTAGCAAAGATCCTGATATTGCTTCATCTAACACAGAATTGAGGTGATAGGTGGGCATGTATGCCTGCATAAGACCTGATGAGAAAAGATTCAAATGGAGTGGGTCTTGGGAAGTAAATAAGAGGACAGAGGTGTGAAAAAACTCCTAGCATTGTATGTAAACTGAAGCCTCATCCTGTGTGCAGGTTTCGACATCTAAAAGCTTAAGCACATAATGACTAAAAATTTTAAATGTCAATACAGGAGATCAGTAGCTGCCTACCATGCTCGTAACAGGCCAGCTAAGACTGTGTTAAGCTTGTGCTTATATAGATCCACTCAGAGGCAAACTTTGCAGCTTCTTAAGAGTATTGAGTTTAAAGTAGACTTATATGTGTCAGGGTAAAACATCATGCAATGACTACGGAGATAGCTGACTCAGGACTGGTAGCAGTCTTGCAGTAACATTACAGAATTTACGGCAGGCCAATTTTGCTTGAATTGTTTTGCAGCCCATTGCTACACACAGACTCATTCGCGGCCTTGAAAGGTGTTCAACCTCTAGCCAGGGTTAGACTAGTTGGCTGAAGCTGTGGCAGACATTCCAGCTGTGGCAGGTGTTCCAGCTGTGGCACGCTCATGCTGGCATAGTTCTAGTTCTACCATGTACCTTTCATGACAAACTTTGTGAAGTTCTTCTTACTGTATATCTTAAATTACAACAATTAATTTCAATATCGAAAACAAACAAAACCATGCTTTATAAAAAGAAGAAAAAATACTTCTGTAAGCATGTAAGACAATTTTGGCAGATTATGCATTTTGTTAAAGCATACAAGCCTTATAGAACTTCTGAAACATTAAGATCAAGAATGTCCTTCACTTAGTTTTTGGTCAGGCTTGCTGACTATTCTAAAAACTTGGTGCATTAGAATTATTTGAATGTTCAGATGCTTAATATCAAACTGCAACCAAGCTTTCTTGATTTCTTAGTTGTCAAACTATATAACAATAAAAATGTAATTAAAATGTAGAAAACTTCATTAAAATAAATAAACAGACCCACTGACTATGTTGAAAAGTACTTTGCAATGATAACTACTTGTGAGTAACACGGTTACTGTGAATCTGCAAGAAGCATTTATACTAAAAAGCATAACCAAAATCCAAATTATTTTTTTAAGAACATTAAAGCTGATGACAATACCAACAAAATTAACTACTGGATTTCAGATCCCAGGTAAAATAATCAAGGAAAATGACAAGAGTGTCAAAAGCGGAGGAGAGAGATGATTAAAGTGTGGGAAAAAGAAACAAGACAGTAATAGGACAGGGAAATAAGTATAAAAAGTAGATAAAAATGCTAGATAGTGAAAATTACAGTTTCCTCAAGTTTTAAAATTTGTTTGGATGACTCAAAATTAAGTTAAGAAGTTTAATCCAGTTCGTGGAAGCATGTCTGGTCTTATCTGAACCTCTTTTGTTTCAGAAGTGTGCTGAATATATCAAAACCAAGTATATTTAACATCATTTTCAGTATTTCTTAGATTTTTTCATTCATTTTTCAAACTGTTTTCTTAATAAAAAGACTTCAAAATTTATGTCAGAATATTACTCAATTTTCTTACTACTAATAAAAATTTTGTGGTTGGTTTGAGTTCTGAGTTGTGTTTCGGGTCAGTTTTTATTTTTGGGTAACAGGTTACTGCCACTGAAAAAAAGACAGAGATGATTTTTACATGTTCTGCTACTCCCTAAGAGAATGAAGTGCTTAGTGTCAAGCAATGAAGCAGTACATTTCCTTCTCTGTTATGAATTCACCTCTCTATAATTCATAGGAAAAAGAAATGATTTACAAGTTTTATTTCTAGGTTTGCTAGATACTAAAATGCAGCACTGTATTTCCTGAACTATTAATAAATAAGGTTCTTCCTTCAATGATAATATAAACTGTGACATCAGAGGGTGCTTATCTTCACTTTTAGTAACAGGATTGAAAACAGGATCGAAACAATGTCATCACGTACTGTTACTCATTAATCATTTCCTACTTCAAAGTGGCAAATGCCTGTTAGATGGCAGAAGATTTCTTTTCTTTAGGTAGCTGGGTTCTGACAGCCACTAAAGGAAACTTATTGAAGTGCGGTTTTAAGGACTACTGGTGATTAGCAATATTTAATCAATTCCTGTACAAATGATCAGAAGTAAGGTTCCGCATTGCATAGCCACAGAAGTGGGAGAAATAGTGATGGAGAATGCCTCAGCTCTCTCCTACATTTGCACCTGCTTAGAACCATCATGAATAGGATTTAAAAAAAAAAAAAAAAAAAAAAAAAGAGGTCTGTTTTCAGCCACTATAATGTATTAAATTCAGTGGATCTGAAAAGAAAGATTTGAATGTCAAAATTGTAGCTTAGAGTTTTATGTCATTAGTAAACTATGTATTGTTCAAATTCACAAGATTTACATGATATTAGGAAATGGTTGCATTATATAGGTCACCCTGGGAAGGTGAAGCATTTGACCATCATTTTAATAACACAAAGACATTTTAATCTTTGGCATTGGTCTTTTTTCTCATCTCGTGGCTAACAATATAATTAAATGAGGATGTGCAAATAACCAGATTTCTCACTCCCCATAGCAAACATAACTTTGTTTTTGCTCATTCTAAAACCTTTGTGGAATTCCTTTAAATGTCTTCAGTATGTGCTTGAGTACAAAAAAACAACTAGACAAGTGAAAGCCTGAGACACGCTACTGTACCACCTATTAACAAAAAAAGCTTAGCAAGCTTTAGTGAAAGACATTTAAAACTCCTGAAATTTTAGCTGATAATGCCCTTTTCTTACTTTTTTAATTACAATGGAGAAATATGATGACATTTTGATAGAATTTTGTGCTTCACTTTTAGTTTTACAGCTTTAAAGGTAAACGAGGTAAAAATGGCCTTAGCTGGTGGAAGCTGGTTCAGTTTCACCCTAGCTGGTGCAACGATACCTACTGGACAAGAATTTAGCTCACTACTTTTTTAGGATTGTATTTTCTTTTACAGTTATGATTCATGCTTAGACATAGTCTAGGTAATGCTCTGTGGGCTGAATATAAGCTTTAAAACTGTTAGATCAAGTCCACTCTCTAGTCAAGTGACTAGTCAGGGGTCATAGACTGGAAATGAAACCTCTTCACTGTTGGCATACTGCCCAGGTTAGAATCAATTCACTGGTGGGTTATGGTGGCCCTGTCAGTATTTGCAGTGATCTAATCACACAGCTAGTGCAACAGCAGCCCGTTGTTTTACAGATAATCTCAGATCCACTGACTGTTTCCCCTGTCATCTGCTGGCCCACCAGCAGGCACTTCGCAGCATGTGCAGGCAAGTAGCTACGGCTTGCACACAGTACAGAGAGAAGGCAGATCCAGGATCATGTGGACCACACCGAACCATTCTCATATGCAAGGTGAGAAGATGGGCTGGAAACATCACCATAAACAGCTGAATGAAAACAGTGTGTGTCAAGTTGAGGGAGATGAGTTCAACAGCATTGTTAATGGTCTGGAAGAGGGAGGAGACAGCAAGACTATTCAATTTGTGAATGATACTAAATTTGAGAAAGTACTGAGGACAAGAATATATTTCAGGAGGATTGTAAAATTATAGGTTGACAAGAAAAGAAGATTCAGCTTAGAAACTGTAAAGTAATATATCAGAACAACAAAACACCAAGGCAATACAATGCCTCATGGTCAAAAACCTGGAAAAAATTGATACCAGAAGAAATGGGGAGATGTGAGGAATGGTGAAACATTGTTAATGACTTTATGAATCTGAAAATTAGAAGTAAAGTTCTAATATTATTGTCCTAAGTAAGCAACTGTACATTTTTCTCCAGTTTAAACTCATCAGTCTTTCAATTTTTAAATAATCATTCAAATAAAAACTCAAATATTAAACAGGAATAAAATTCAAGTCTTTCCTCTATTGCTACTAGCAGGAAAATTGTACCCAACCTATGCTCCTCTTCAGGAGTGGTAGGAAAGGAAGATATCTAAGTTCTTTTCATCGCCATCCCTTGCTCCATCAGTTCCATCTCTCTCTTGACTCTTCTTAGCCTGCCCAGATCAGTTCAGAGTATAGACTTTACATTTCATGGTGTGGGAAGACCGGATATTTTCGCATCTGAGATGAAGGGGAAGAGAACATTCACAATCACATGACATTATCACAAGTAATTAAAAGGATTAAAAATAAGTGTCTGAAGCCTATGATACTGCAAGTCCTGGTGGTTCACTAAGTACTATTTTATAAACACAGGAATAAAGTAGTACTATTTCAGATTGCCAAAACAACACATCACATCACAGAGCTGGAAGGTAAAGTCTTAGACTAGATGTAAGAAGAGGATGTAATGTCACTGAACTGCTCAGACCTTGCAATAGAAAATCAGGGTTTGAAATCTGTTTAAAAAGCCAAATATGAATTATACAACCAAAAATATAACAGCTTTTATTCAGTGACAGTGAAGAAGTACAATGTTTTTCACAGGAATTAATCACTTACAGAATTTTATTTTGTATGTGAAATATAATAAGTACATATAATACAATAATGCACCATTAAAAAAAATATTGCAGAATCTTTTCTTTTTAATGCAAAATGCTCTGCAATTTCATGGAATCACAGAACTGATTTGGTTGGAAGAGATGTCTGGGATCAACAAGTCCAACCTTTACCCTAACAACACCACTCCCACTAGATCATGGCACTAAGTGCCATGTCCAGTCTTTCCTTAAACACCTCCAGGGACGGGGACGCCACCACATCCCTGGGCAGCCCATTCCAATCCCTAATGACCCTTTCTGTGAAGAAATGCCTCCTCACTTCTAGCCTGAATTTCCCCTGATGTAGTTTCAGACTATGCCCTCTTGTCCTGTCACTGGTTGCCTGGGAGAAGAGGCCGACCCTCACCTCACTGTAACCTCCCTTCAGGCAGTTGTAGAGAGCAAAAAGGTCTCCCCTCAGCCTCCTCTTCTCCACGCTAAACAACCCCAGTTCCCTCAGCCACTCCATAAGATTTACCCTCTAAACTCTTCACCAGTTTTGTTGCCCTTCTCTGGTCACACTCCAGCACATCAATATCTTTCTGGAAGTGTGGGGCCCAAAACTGAACACAGTATGGTGTGGCCTCACCAGTGCCGAGTACAGGGGGACCGGGTCCTGCTGGCCACACTGTTCCTGATACAAGCCAGGATGCCGTTGGCCTTCTTGGCCACCTGGGCACACTGCTGGCCCATATTCAGCCAGCTGTAGACCAGCATCCCGAGGGCTTTTTCCACTTGACCACTTTTTAACGACTCTTCCCCCAGACTGTAATGCTTCATGGGGCTTTTGTGGCTGAAAAGTAGGACCAGGCACTTATTCTTGTTGAACCTCATGACATTGGTCTTGGCCCATCGTTCCAGGCTGTCCAGGTCCCTCTGCAGAGC
>NW_009594145.1:42809-43303 GCF_000690535.1 Cariama cristata | reverse complement strand
GAAAAGACTGGACGTGGTACTTGGTGCCACGGTCTAGTTCACATGATGGTGTTAGGGCAAAGGTTGGACTCAATCCCAGAGGTCTCTTCCAACCAAATAAATTCTGTTAAATTCTGTGATTCTGTTCTGCAAGTGGCATTCATTGTGTGTGAATTCCTTCTATTCATGCCCACCCTAAAACTGGGATTAGATTTAAGCTGTTCTTGGTGTCAGAGAAGGAATTGTTGTGCTTGAAAGGCAAGGCAGACATGGGCAACAGTAACAGTTTCCCAAAGAGGCTGCATTTGCTTTATGCTCTTTTGAAAGCCATAGAGCCTATTCAGAATTGTAAATTGAGTCAAGCAAATACATACTGTGTGTATTAACCCTTTTTAAAAATGGTGTTGTGGACTACTCTTTTGTGTATTTCTTACACTTACAAAGGTACAGTGCAGAGCTCCTAGCATAAGTGTACTGGGAGAGAAAATCAGTTTCATACTAGTGGAAGTAGGAAG
>NW_009594145.1:41626-42791 GCF_000690535.1 Cariama cristata | reverse complement strand
GGGAAAGAATCAAGGCTGAGAGAGTTTAAGGACATGTAGAAAAAACAAGACAAAGTGAATTTTCACATCTATCAATCCCAGCATTTGCACCCAAACCCATGCACTCACACCTAAAATTAACCCAAGAAACAAGTAGGAATGGAACATTTGAACAGTCTGCTGATCAAACATCTCAAATTTGGCAAAACAAAGGGTGTCAGTTACTTGTCTACAGTCCATTTGTTGGCCAAATTTTTTTTTCCTGAATTTGTTCAGCTGAGTTCAAATGATGGCTAAATTCAAGATCAGTTCCTGGACAGTCAAAGAAAATGAATGGAAAAAAAATGAAATTCATAAAATAAATTTCTTGTTCCAAATTTCTTGTTTATCTCCAATTACAGTAAACACAAAGGAAAAATGTGGCCTATAAGCCATCTGTGTGTGCATAACCTCAAGGCTGACAGTGACAAGGTAAGTTAACAAACAAAAATCTGCCCAGTGGGGTTAACAACTGTTGACAGCATGGTGAATGCTAAGGCAGGTGATACTCATCAGATATGGCAACAGCACAAAGTATTGAGAATTTAAGTTCAGCCTTTATTTCTTACTGTGTGACAGTTTCCAGTCTCAGAGTGCAAAAAAAGACCAATGGAAGCTCCATTTTGTTTAGGCAAAGCAAGACGTATAGTTCAAAGCAACGTCATCGCAGTGAGCTTTTGAAAGGCTTAAGTAGCTATTTAAGGTTTGCTATTTTATAGCAAAAGCTGTTCTAACAGTACAAGGAATCACATTACTTTCAGAGATTTTCTGTGGCTGGACCTGATATGTTCTCCCTTCATATTTCAAGACGTACAAGGCACCATGGCTTGCTGGTTTAAGGCAATGGAGTTCCAGTCTTAACATCTAGATTTCAGCGTCCCTGGGGTGCCACAGTATCAGTGACACTCATTTCAGCTGAAACTTCCCAACATCCCCAAAATCGCCCCCAAGTCACCATCTCCTCACTAGTGACCTTTCTTCTAGGCAAAGAAAATTGGACAGCTCTGACACCAGAAAGCTCACCATTGAGTGCTTTAGATATAAAATAAAAAAAAAGGTTTTAGAGTGTAAAAGGATGAACACAGCAGATGCTGATTTTTTTCCCAGAGTGTTAATTTAGGGACGCCACCTCATTTCTCCATGCCTG
>NW_009594145.1:32288-41613 GCF_000690535.1 Cariama cristata | reverse complement strand
CCCCCCCTTTTTGTCTTCTGTTGGAAATGACCCAAGCAGAAGAGTCCCTCCTGGTATGCTTGTATGCAGTAGATTCTAGTCGGTTAAGAGCTCCTTGTATTATTGACATATAAATAATTAAATAGACAAAAGTTGGTGACATGAAAAAAATTAGTATAGTCTTGTTGAGTTGCAGAGCAAAAGATAACTTGATTAACAGTTTGTATCACAGTATTCTCCAGTTTTTCTGTTTTACATGAGTGTCTGTAGTTTACATTAAGTAAATAAGTGCTTTTTAGGTGTTACACATGGACCTTTTGATGTTTCCTCTTCCTCAAATACTACAAGTGACAGAAAAGGACAGAAGTAATAATGAAAACAGAATATTGACCCACTTTGAATTCACAGGAGAAACAGATGACAACTGGAAAACCTGGGAACAGTATTCTGAAATCTGTCAGAGTGGGAATACACCTCACAGGAAAAAAAGTTGAGCTATCATAAGTACTCCTCCCTAAAAAAATGTACCAATGAATACACTAGATCTTGCAAAACTGCTGTGTCAGATAGTCACAGTTTAAGAAACTTCTGAGGGGGGAAATGTCTAATTAAATGAGTGATCTGTCTTTCCTATGGGGGACATAATCATTTTGCAGTGAGATTGCTCTAAAGGTTACATATGCATTGACAATATTGATGCAGAAAGTACAGAGCTGTTATCCGTATAAAGATGTGTTTGAAGAGTTGGGCTGTACAAAAGGCATCATATTAAAGTTCCTCAGCTTGTGAAGTGCTCACCTCTCAGAGCACCATTAGTATTAAGGGAGCAGATTAAACACAATTTAGATCACATTGAAAGACTAAAGTCAATTTAGCAGGTATATAACCATGCATGATAATGGTCTCTAAATCTACAGCAACAAGGTGAGGATATGCTTGGATATGCAGGATAAAGATGTGAAACTAAAATAATTTCCTTTGAGGACTATAAAAGAAGCAATGACGAGGAGGCGAATTTTAGATGCTAGTTTGTTTAAGTATGTAAATTCAATGGACTGATCTGGAAGGGAAATAAATCTGATAGCAGTTTTATATATGGTCCACAGGGTACTGTGAACTTGACCTTTGTTGGAGTAAATGGGTTCTTAGCTGAATGGCGTAGTATTTCATTATTATTTGCATACTGACAGCAGCATGCAGATGCACTATGGGGGAGACATGAAAATTTTTTCCAAAAAAGCATATGATCTTCTAGCCTCTTCCACACTCAGACTTTCAGGTGTAAGGTAACTGACATGGTTCTTTTTTTTCCCTGGTGCTAGATTCTTATTTGTTGCCCATTATACGCTAGAGTACATAGAAGGCTCATAGGGGAGAGGAAGCTTTAAACTGCAGCAAATCATATTGTAGATTAGAAGGTGTATTTATCTTGGCAGCACATAGTTCCAAAGAACATAGAAAACATGAGGAATCAAGCTCATAAAGACTTTAAATTTGTATAGTGCTGGGATAGCAGGTGGGCTTAGAAAAATAAACAAGCAATGCAGCTGTCTATGGAAGTCTTATTTGATTATGTTGAAAAGTATCCAAATTCATCTGTATGGCATAGCTTGATAGTTTGCTCTTATAGGCATAAGTAAAACACATGTTAGGCACTTAGCGTTCAGTCTGATCTGCCTAATGAGGATTTTAATCTTTGCCTGAACTTTAGGTATGGAGTCAGGGCAGAACCTAAGAAGAGAAGAATACATTCAAGGAAAAATGAGTATATGACTGCACAGCTTTCCTTTGCAAACGATCTAATATACTTAAAGATAAAGAGATGTAACAATGTTGCAAAGAGTTATTGACAATACCGACCTCACAACACAGCTTTTGCCTGTGGATTGACTTTGCTGCCCTGCTTGTTGGGACCTCCTGTCATGAGGTGACTGGGGCTCTACTACCACCTTCTGTAGGCCTTTTTTTAACCCTAATGGATCAGCCATCAGTGAATATTTCCCAAGCCAACTCCACAGTCAAACTGCCTGCTTTCTCCTTGGTCCATGCTGCTGCCTGCCTGGTCCCACCTCCACTTGAAGTCTGGACCAGCAAGTCCTTAGGCTCTGCCCAGATCCCTAATGTCATGTCTTGTGACCCTGTTGCATTCCCCTCATCAAGCGATTTGTGTTTATCAGAACTTGCAGTAACCAGCTCCAGGAATTGCAAGAGCCTCCTGAGAGTCAGTTTTCTGAGCCCACAAAAATGCATTAGTTTCAGAGACTCCTCACTGACAGAATAAGATGGGTCAACATTACCTGCTAATGAAGAGTTATTGCAAGTCTTTCTTTTGTTCATTCTGAAAAACTGTGCTTTGAAAATAGCAACATAATAACTGAAGAGTTATCTTTTATAAGCTAAAAAATAAAAAGCCATGGTCAGAAAAACTAATTATGGTCCTCTTTTGGGAGGGTCTATAAAACTGCAGACTTGGGCTAATACTCATCCGGCATAACCCTCCTGTTGCTAGCTGCCCTGAAACAATTAAAAAACAGCTTTATGTTCATGCGAGCATTCCAATATAGGTATACTTCTCTAGTTCTTATGCTGTGCCTGTATCCATGTTTTATTATGTGTTTTGACCTCCTGTGCTGTTGATATTATTCTTAACTCTTTTACAACGAGGACGTGAAAAGCTTCAATATTGTGAATTAACATCCTGATTCAGTTAGGTAGTAAACTGTGTGCTTAATTGGAAGCAGTAGTTATCTTGTAGCAAATGGGATTTCTTGCAAGCACTAAATTAGTAATGTACTTAAGTACCTTACTGAATTTCAGCCTGAGTTTGTGTGTTACACTCTTCCTAATAAACAGTGTTGTATTGTATGTCAGGGTGTCACATACCATAAGTAACCCAGCATTACATGCAGTAAACTGAGCAGAATTACAAACGAGAAAAACCCCCACCTTTCTGTACAGAAGGCAGGGGGTTAATTAAGGGCCCCATCAGGTTTTTTATTTTGATCAGAACACAAAATTAAATATAGGTTGCATGGTACATTAGTGTGCCTGTCAAAGACTGTGACTTTGGCCAGGCAATTAAAGGGGGCAAAATATTCTAAATTAATTTTTAAATAGCTTCTTCCAGTCATTAAGCACAGTTATCACATCCATATTTTGTAAATGTAAAACACTGAAGTTCTCAAAAGTCTGCTCTCTGTAGTAGTTTTTATTGATGATCCATCTGAGCTTCATTTCATAACTGAAAACCCTTGTCAGTCAATTTGTTCCAACATAACAGTATTTGGTCGGGTAGTTATTAATCCTGTAATTGTTCATGGTATGCCAGGAATAATTCAGCTAATTATTACAATATGTCTTACTTTGGCATGCTTCTATATGTCAAAATGACTTCTGCACATATTGGAAAAAATCAGTTTCTTAATTTAACTGAAGATATAAAAATTGATTATTAATTCACCAAAAAATGGAAAATTACTTTTTTTTTCTCTGCCCCACACATAATTTCTACTGGTCTGGATACATTTTTGACAAATATTCTGCTGCTAACTTTAATTGATCCATGAATAGCACTATGCAGCAAAACCTAGGAGAGCCACCCTCACTGAACATTAGTTTCAATTATAGGACAACTAGAACAGAGCATGCTGGATCAGAATAGAAAAAGACTTCATTTTTTCCAGTTTGTCTTAGACCAAAAAAAATACTACTGAAAAGGTGAGATTAAGAGGTCAGTTATCCTGGCAAAAAGAAAAAGTGATCTATACATATGTACTCTATTAATTACAGTATACATACTCTAATGCAATTAAAATGCATATTTATGCATAAAATGCACTATATTCAATTCTGTGTTGGTGAATTTCCATCAATAAAGTGCAATTTGTTGATCTTTGTATTTTTCACATTTGACAATATACCTGATTTCACTGAAATCAATCTCTGATCTGTCTTTGACCTAATAAGAGTAAATCTGGCTCTTATACACAGAAATATCTTTTTAGTTCATGATAGACGCAAGAAAATTGCAAGCACAGTAACTATCAGAGTATTTGCTGTTTTATAGTTCTCATTAGCACATTTTCATAGTACAAACCAATGTTCTTAAATTGTATTCTGCTGGGGCAAAGAAGATCCCTAGCTCCTAATTAATGAACGACTCTGTGTATACTGACTAGAACAATATTTTACACAAGGGAGTTCCATGCTGTGATATATTGAAGCAAGACAGGATATCGAAAATGATAACCACATAAAAAGTCAGTAACTTTTATTCTTGTGAGAATTGTTCCAGAACATTATTCTCACTGTGAATTTCCTCCAGAGAAGATGGCTCACTCAAGGCTTCAGATGTTGTTTATGTTCCACCCAGGGACTTATCCAGAGATATACAAAACAATTTTCAGAAGCTTCTGAATGGAAATGGATTTTTTTTTTTTTTTTTTAATATATAACTTTGAAGCCAAAGGAAGAGACAAAGGAAAAAATGTCTGAAAGTACAAATCAGCTCAAAATTAGTGATTTAAACCAGTGGAAATAATCTTGTTATTGTGACAGCTGCTACCTTGACTGATAACAGAGGTTTAACTGGGGAACTCCAGAACTACCATGATAAATCTGAATGAGCCAGACTCAGTAGCAGTGATTGCAGCAAAATATTCTACTCTAAGGAAGACATGTAACCTGCAGGAGCCAGTTGGTTTCAGTAACCAGACATAGTTAAAACATTTTTTTTGGAGAAATATCCCAAGTCACCAAACCATTGGAACCTCTTAGTTGAGTAAGTTTTTGAAAAAGCTTTGCAATTCACGTTCATTTTTGACACACACAGCCAGAGACTTCAGATGTCTGTGTGGTTTATCTGAACAGTGCAGATCCTCTAAGTTTCAAAAATTGGATAAGAATGGGCTTTCTTCTGAGTTTTTGTTACATTTTTAATTGATGGCCTCACTGGGAACCACTATCATGATATTTTGGTATTTATTGTTGTGAACAGGAACAAATACAGCAAAAAGGCATCAACTCTCAAACAAAACAAAAGAGAAAAGCCAAATGCTAGAAATTACAGCAATGATTAGGAACAAAGCTCAAGAAATAGAGAGCCACTAAAGCAGTCTGCCTGTAACTGAGCATAATTCTAAATTAGACATTTTAAATGCTGTAGTGTCTAGACGCTGTGAATGCTGTGGTTAAGATACTTGTGGCTATTTTCCCTCTCCTACTCGTAATGGGACCACCATTCAATGATTACTTTTCCATTTTTATAATTCTATTCTTATCATCTTTTTTCTGACTAAT
Organism: Cariama cristata; assembly: GCF_000690535.1. NCBI lineage: Eukaryota > Metazoa > Chordata > Aves > Cariamiformes > Cariamidae > Cariama > Cariama cristata. Next base: position 36,336 of record NW_009594145.1, on the reverse strand, counting down.
GATATTGCATACTAGCATAATGTTCAGGGATGAGGAGATGCAGATCTGCAAATGCATATCATCCCCAGCATCATGTAGCACAGATGCTCTTACTCAGTTGAACTTGTAAAGTGAGAAAGCACTCTTAGGAGCACTTCAAAAGGGGTAGAAAGTAATTTCATTCTTCTAGACATTTTGATATCTTCATTTAGTTTTCAGCTCTAAACTATAAAAAAGCTTAAATTTGTAAATTTCTTATAAAATTGTGACACAAGCAGATATTGTTCTGAATTTCTGAACATCAAATCATTTTATGTTGGATATGAAAATACGTAGCTTAAAACAATGGTAGGAAGTAATACTGTTAGTAGTAATCATAGAGCAACATAATACAGCAGAGAATATAGCATACAATCATATAATAATAAAACTTATGACTTGCTATAGCAACAGTTTAATAATCAGTATTTCAAATAATATTATAAAAAATTAAATGCATGCAAAGTTAAAGTCCAAATAAAATGGTTAATGAAGCTATTAGTTGCTTAGATAGAGTGGAAATTAACCAAGAAAGTCAGAAAAAGTTCTGTAAGTTTTCCTATGCATTTCTTTGTAAACTATGTTCCCATAAAAGAATTCAGTTTAAACAAAACCATATTTTCCTTTGGAAAAGTACTGCTAAAAATGTTTCAATGTCTTCTGGAGAGCACATGATGTCTGCAAGTTCAAAGAAAACAGTAGTCAGGTCAAATAAGATGCTTGTTAGAAGTACCTGATCTTATCTCTGCTTCAAATGGATCATGTTTCTTCAATGAAAAATGCTCTATTATGAAAGCGAATTGAAAGTGAGGAGACAGCCCATCTCATACTTACGCCGTGTTTGACTGGGATTCAGCACCCATTGGCTTAATCATGCTAAACTAGGGTCTTAAGGCTGTGGCAGAGTGGACATGGAAAACGTTCACGGCTATAATTTCCATTGCCAACTTCATGCTGCTACCTACTGTAGCCAGTTCAAATCATTGCTTATGCGGTTACAGAAAAATAATTGTACATCTATTTGCATATAGATTGTATATCTGCCAAGTGAAAAACTTAGAAGAATAAGACTAGCAATTTCTACTGTGCATATTGCAGGAGAGCCTTTCATTTAAAATACAGGCCTAAAAATTAGGTGGACCACTGCTCTGTTCTTTGTTTTGCCTTAAACTTTCTCTGTGACCTTGAATAAACAATTTAGGACTGTTTTTTTCCATAGAGAAAGTATATGTGTGCAATCATAAATGCACTGCTGCTCTAGTTGTGCAGAGTTTAAAACATTAGGTCCTTCCTTTTGTATTCTTCATATGTAAAATAAGGTTAACATCACTCCACCTAATTTGCTTTGTGATAACTAGGATGGTGTTGTGTTGATTCATTAGTTTATCTTTTTGTGCAGTGCTTTGAAAACCACATGGGTTTTTGACAGTTATATACAATTATCATCAAAGGCAGGTAATTTTTCTTCTTTGATCTATATTTCTACATATTTATGCCATTGTTTTATCATAATATCAGGAAAGCAAATGGAAATTTTTTGTGTATATGGAGTTGATAAGGAACGTCTGGAGCATTTAGGGGGAGGGAGCACTACCCTGCTCCTGGATCAGGGTGCACACCATAGCCTGATTACATGTCTGAACAAAACCTGAGCAGGCATGGTCTGCTGTCTTCTCCCTGCCAGGTGTCTTATCCTATGAAGAAATACGACCATATGGCATGAAGTCAGCCATGGCAAACTCCAGCAGATATGTTTATTTCAATGATCAGGGAGCCAACACTATGAAACGCATCAAGGTTTGTGTCAGCCCCATGGTTTAGGTAGAGTTTCTGGATAAAATACTCATACCTACTTGTAGAGGACCCTGGTAGATGGTGGTGAACTGAGACTTTGGAGACCTGGGTTCTGGCTGGCTGAAGTACTCTGAGCAATTCATTTGCTATCCCTGGATTTTGACATATGTAGAAAGGACAAATACCAATGGACTTGGAGAACTGAGTAATGAAAACCTCTATCAACTATTATTACTGTTACTATTATTGCTGTTGTTATTAGTTGAATTCCGGGAGAAGAGCTAGAAATTCTCAGAGCTGGTGGATCTGCTGGAATGCCTGTGCTGATCCTGGAGCCGTTAGATAGGTCTCTGTACTGCAGAAGATAAGTAAAATGCATCAAAAACATAGCCTGCCCCATAAACACTGGGCTGTGTGGGATAGATTCTCCTGTTCTTATTCGAACTTGGAAGATTGTATGGGAGACAGTGATATTGCTCAGAAAGGAAGTTCAGTGTTAATATGAATAAGTGTGAAAGATTCTGGCCTTTATTGTTAGTGCAGTTATTAAACCATATTTTTCTAATATGAAAGAAAAATGCAGGTTCTCAGTTAGTGTGCTAGAACTACCTACACTGCAGTTATCCGTAGCACTTGTACTGACTTTATCTAACCTACATTATAAATGTTCCTGTATTTTTTGTCCCTGAAAAGCTTCAGGCATCAACTGTGTTTGTGACCTAAGCATAATCTCAAACTTGCTTTCAATTATTTCTAACCCAAGAGGCCTGGACTATACAAACCTAGTTTGAAAACCTGAAAAAATAACCATGTTTTTATTTTTCCTGTTTGATAGAAGTTATACGTAAAAGTGATTTCAGGGCAAAACATTTGTCTCTAATATCTGGCAGTATAGTATTTCAGTTTTTATATACTAGCCCAGAAGCTTTGTTGAACTTGGAGATTACTGTTGTAATTATTATTTATAGCTTGTATTACCACAATACCCTGGACAGTCAAGCTCCGTTTCTGCTAGGTACTGTACAAGAAAAGCACAAAACAACTTTCCAACAAAGATCCCAAACCCTAGTGTGGTGTGGCCACTTCAGAATACCCTGGTATCTTAATTTTCTTTCCTGTTCTACATGTTACACAGATATTGAGGATACTTTGGAACGGAGAGAAGATGCACAGTGATGACAGAGTGCAAGTTTTTAAATAGATGTAAATAGGTATTTTTATCTCTACAGTGTCTGTCTGTGAAACTTAACTTTATTTTAATTTAATTGGCCTCCTTTTTCAAATGGAACATTGAGGTTTTCTGTGATACTTTTACTGACTGAGGTATAAAATAGGATATATTGTATTTCATAACAGGTTTTTATGCTTGCCAAAATAGATTATACAAAACCTAACGGTAAATAGAGATAGTTTAGTTCTGTCTTGAAGACAGAGTACTAAGAAATTGGGTCCATCACTGTCATTTTTCTCAGAGATTCCTCTCATCTGTCACAACACAGTAGTTATGAAAAATGAAACCATAAATTCAATTTAGAGGGCAATTTGCAGCTAATCTTTGGAGTAATTCCAGTGTGAATAATGCAGCAATTTGGATGCATGGTCAGTCAATTCTGTCTCTGATTTATTAGGATTTAAGAAATTTTTTTTCTTTCATTAATGATAATTACCCAAGAAGAGAAAATAATTTCTCAAAAATTATCTATCTTCACATCTGTGGTCTCAGTTTTGAGAAAGGCTGCAATGTTGTTTAAACTTATTATTATAGGAAGGGGGAAAACCTTTTTACAAAAGATATATGAGGTATTTAAATTCTGAACTGTATCTCTTTACAGCACATGTGTGAACTGATCAGCACTGGTTTATGGCTGCTTTTATATGACTCCCATTAGAGCTAACATTTTGAATATCTCAGCATAAGGACACTGGGATTTGCTATTGATTTTCCACACTCCTTACACCTTGAAGATTGCATTAAAATCCAGCTCAAGCAAGAGTGACATTTTTTTGTTCCTGTTTAAAAGTCAAATTTATTATCTGAGACTTTTTCTGCTTATTAAATCCCCACTTTCTCTGATACATTATTTATGTATATTTTATCTATATGTTTCCTTCAATTCTCAAGGTCCTCTCTTGGTTTTATCAGACAGCATCTACAACAGATACACACAACAGATATTATCCATAGGTTTATGTCTGTGTGTTGCTAATGGGGGACGGGGAGGGGGGGGGGGGGGGG
>NW_009594145.1:25508-32257 GCF_000690535.1 Cariama cristata | reverse complement strand
GAGGGAAAACCAGCTCATTTGACATTGGCTTTGAACTTTAGTCAAAATTTTTACACATCTAGAGAAGTACTTCTCACAAAGTAAGTGCTTTTGAAAACCTCTAGAGGAAGATCCCAAGCTAGATGCCTTGACTTACTATGCCTTCAAAGCCTCTCTCTGGTGCTGATGAAGGAATGAGGTACTTCAGAGGTGCTAGCTCTCAAGGCACCGAGGGAATAGCTGTTAGTCAGAGAGACTGAAGCCAGTCCTTGCTCCTCACAGCTGACACATGGCCTTCTTCATCAGCTTTATGTCAGGTATCTCTACTATCAAACCATTGCTCTTTGTAGCGGAAGTATTTAATGATTAGGACCAAGGAGAGTGAAGAGGGACTGACATTACTCTCCAGTCAGACCAGGATGCTGCAGAAGGCTTAACCCATGGATAAAGTTTTTAATTATATATCCTTGTTCCTTCCAATCATAGATTCCTATTTCTACGAAAGTAATACTGTTTCCTTTTTTTGTGTTTGTTAAAATGCTGCAGAGTTAATTTGCCTATCTTGGGGTTCAGAGCACGAAGCTCTGATCTACAATGATGCTTCTGCCCCAAAAGATAAAAAAATACTTTCTTCCCTGACAGTATCACAGTTAGGTATCTAAAGAAGAGATGAGATATGCTCGGTAAGTTTGTTTCGTTGAAGTATTATGTTGCATATGAATTGACAGAATCTGCCAACTGAAACATACTGTTCTTTTCCCCATATTATTAAGTATTTAGAGTATTTAAAATGTGTTATTAAAGTTCATGCAGCTTTGCTTTTGTTTACAAATGTATTTAGCTAATTTTCAGTTGAATTTTACACCTGACAGAACAGATTTTGTAAAAATATGGAAAAAAGAAAAAAAGACCACTACCTATTTTCACACATTTCTTTACATTAGACTGTGAGTCTTTTAAAACAGGTCTGTAAAACTGTGAACCTAGAAATGGGTTTTGATTGCTGAAGAAAGCGTGCATTTGCCTTCTCTGAACACAAAATTTTTTTTATACCTGTGAGGAGTTTAAAGTGGCTTCACAAGAAATTCATACACTGGTAACAATTCTCAAATTATCATACCACAATAGTAGTGCTCTTTAAAAAAGAAAATACTTATTTTATGTTTTGTTTGAATAAATTCCATGGTTTAGTTTTTATTCACTGAATAGCTTCCCAAGAATGTTCTTTTCTTACTTTACCTTTTTTTTTTTTTAAAAGGGATTTCTTCATGCATGCCTTTCAGTCTTATAATCTACTGGTCTTTTTCACTTCCCCTCAGCTAAAGATCGGTCCTATTAACGATTCCTTATGCGAAGATGTTAGAGAACAGTATTTTGCTCAAGTCGCACAACAGTATAGCTTTAAACCTTCACAACTGATAGATTCTGTGTAGCCTTCTTAATTTGCAATTATGTTTGATAATAACTTCAGACTGCATCACAACTTCCACGATAATCACAAAAAACATCTTGGTGAAGCAGTTTTTAATTTATTATTAGTCTATCTAAGTTGTTTCCCTAAGCACGTCTAATTAAGATATGAAAAAAAATATTTATTTAGTTCCAGTTCTCTGAACATTTCAAATCTTTACCCAACTGCAGTGAAGTTGATGATCAGTCTGTGAAGCGGAGCTATTTCTGAGGTGAAAACACCTCACCTGTTAACTTCCAGAAACTGCAAGTTGGTTTTTCTACCTGTAGCCTCTGTGTCAAAGACTTCTGATTACTTATTCTGCTAATGCAGTTCCACACACCTTGACGAACACATGGTGACAACAAGGCAACCGTGCACATGCAATAAGTGAAATACAGCCTGGGTACATCAGGCTTCCTGGGAGTGTGCAGTGAACACTCATCTAGCAACTCAGTGGACTTCCTTATAAAGTCCAAAGCTTACCAGTAATAGTGAAATTCTGCAAATTATATGGGGGTTTATGGGCAGATGTGATGCTTGTGTAAGAATCTGGTCCTATCCAGTGTGGCCTTGATTGATCTGCTGGGCCACTCCAGTGGATGGCAATGTACACAGGTAGACCAGCAGTTCCCTTCCAAAATACTTCTACACTTCAGCTAAGCAGAGAGTGGGAACTGGAAGCAGAGTAACCCTTGCATTGGAGTTTCAAGGCAGGTAATATACAGCCAATCTACTAAAGATCTGGGCCTTGTGTTAGTGCTGTAAGAGAAAATAAATGGAAGGGAAAGGGGGATGCCACACAATGTTTTTCAGTTTAATTTCTCTCTCCAGTACATGTCACCTGCTAGGTTAACTTCTGTCTAGTTGAAAAACTTTTTAAAAAAATCCAGCAGGCTCTATAGCAAACTACCTCATAGGAAATCACTGAAGCAGGGGATGAACTGCTTCTTTCAGTTCCCTGCCTGTTCTGTAAGGTCTGAACTAAGTGCAGCGTGCAAACTTGGATTTACTGTGACTTTGTGCATTGTGTCGGTTGCTGAATAACGTCAAATTGCTTTAAGCAAATGCTTCTGGGAACATTTCTCCTTTGTTCACTTATCGAGGGGTTTAAAGTCTTCATTAGTCAAGGGATAAATACATCTGTGGAATTAATTTATCAAATTAATACTTGTGTTGTTGGGTTGCATTCTTTCAATTGGTTATTCTAACAATGACTTGAGGTATGCAGTCTAAGTGAGATTTGCTTACAAAAATATGAGATTTCTGTAGACACACAGTAGGCTTGAGATGGATTCATAGTGTGCATGAAATTTCATGCAAAATTAAATTATAGGTGGTAATGTGTGCATGGCATTATCAGATGAGTGTCCTTAAGTGTAAAATATAAAATTACATGGGCTATTTTATACCAAAACACACATAAAGACTGTGTTTTGTACCTAGACATCATCAACTGATTGATTTTAAGGAACCGCAACAAGTATTTCTATCACTCCCTAGTACAAGCTATACAAATACTTGTATGTAAACTAAAAACAGTTGTTCAAAACTAAGCATATCTACTTCACATAAGATGCTGAGATTTTCAATTTTCCCTGAGTCTGATTTTAAAAAAAAATCATAGAATAATAGAATCATTATGGTTGGAAGAGACCTCAAAGATCATCAAGTCCAACTGTATACCTGACACCACCATGCCCACTAAACCCACTAAACCATGTCTTGAAGCGCCACATCTAAACGTTTTTTGAACACCTCCAGGGATGGTGACTCCACCACCTCCCTGGGGAGCCCATTCCTATGTTTAACAACTCTAACAGTGAAGAAATTCTTTCTAATGTCCAGCCTGAACCTTCCCTGGTGCAACTTGAGACTGTTTCCTCTTGTCCTATCGCTAGCTACAGGGGAGAGGAGACCAACCCCCACCTCGCTACAACCTCCTTTCAGGTAGTTGTAGAGGGAGATAAGGTCTCCCCTCAGCCTCCTTTTCTCCAGACTAAACAACCCCAGCTCCCTCAGCTGCTCCTCGTAAAACTTTTTCTCCAGGATCTTTACCAGCTTTGTCGTTCTTCTCTGGACATGCTCCAGCACCTCAATGTCCTTCTTGTAGTGAGGGACCCAAAACTGAACACAGGATTCAAGGTGTGGCCTCACCAGCACGGAGTACAAAGGGATGATCACTTCCCTAGTCCTGCTGGCCACACTGTTTCTGATACAGGCCAGGATGCTGTTGGCTTTCTTGGCCACCTGGGCACACTGCCGGCTCATATTCAGCTGGCTGTCCACCATCACCCCCACGTCTTTCTCTGCTGGGCAGCTCACCAGCCACTCATCCCCAAACCTGTAGCATTGCATGGGGTTGTTCTGACCAAAGTGGTGCAGGACCCAGCACTTGGTCTCGTTGAACCTCATGCAGTTGGTCTTGGCCCATCGATCCAGCCTGTCCAGATCCCTCTGTAGGGCCTTCCTACCCTCGAGCAGATCAACACTCCCACCCAGGAATCAAAAATCAAAGTTTTCCCCAAAGACATTGGTAAAGCAAATTGTAATATTTTACAAAATTTCAATTTAAAATTTAAATTGTCTTCAGAAGTATGCTTTTCTTTTTCTATCTTTTATTATTTCAAAACACACAAACAGAAATGCATGATATTATGCTATAGTATACAAGATGGAATTGGAGAGAGGTTACATTTGAGATGTCGGCATCCATATCAGAGCTAGCCATATAGAATCCCTTTGGGACTGGCAGAGGAGATTGGCACTTCCAGTGTGCAACACCTCTCAGCTGAAGCTAGACAACTTTAGTAAGTCAGATGAATCATGAAGCACCTACCTCACTTTGTTGACTCTAAAGGGAATCTAGATAAAATGGAAGTATTGTAACTTTTATAGGTGTCAAAGTGAGGTGAGATAAATTGCCCCTTATATGTCCTATTATGGCATCATATAATGACCAAAGTATTTAAGTATGAATGTGACATGTAGTTGTTACTTTATATATATAGTGGTACTCGATAAATATGGTAGGTATCAAGTATAATTTCATCTTTCAAACATCCTCTTCAGAGACTTGGAGCATGAAAATAATGGAAGCAATCAGGTTTATGTTCATCTCATCTAACCTAAAGCATCTAATTGGTTTAACTTAATAATTAAGTTAAAAGCTTAATTGCCTCTGTAATCAATGATGACAGGCATCTCTAGAGTCACATCTCAAGTTGGCTCAACAATCCTCTGGAGGTACCTCTTTTTCTAGTGACTTTAAGGTAGCAAAGAATAACAAGGAACACCAGCTGAAATCCCTGGATATTGGGACCTAGTTTCCTGAAACTCATTTATGTCTCAGGCATCAATTTAATCATTCGAATTTTCAGGACTGTCTAAGCTTAAAGCTATCTAAATTTATTAGTTAGCTCTGTGCTTAGCTTGAATCTCCCTGGGCACCTAACTCTAGGGACCTATGCATGTTCATACTTGGGTGCTAAGCACTTATTTCCCACTAGAGCTCTTCTTCAAGTCATATTCAGGCATGTAAGCTACTCCTACATCACAGGAGTAACTTCCTAGAGAAATCTGGACTGTTAGACGTGGTTACTACCAATTTTTGTCTAACTGCTGAGCAGTTAGATCATTTATCATGGAAATAAGAGAGTTGGAAAGCAGCACCTCCTTAGCCAGGAGACTGAATGCACATAATTCATTCTGTAGGAAGCTATAAAACCACCTTGGAAGTAGCCTTCACAAGCATATAAATGCACACCCTTTGAAAGAGAGTCCCTGTGTGTCAGTAAAGCAAGAGTCAGAGAAAGTGAGCTGGAAAGCGGGACTCTTGCTCTAATCTATTAGTGCACTAAGATGAAAGAAAAGAGATACAGTCAGAATGGACTAGAGAACAAAATTAAGTAGTATTTTCTATTGATTCCTTATATTCATAGTAAAGATGTTGACAAAAATCTCATAAGCTGATGGGCTGGAGATTCCAGATTTGTAGGAAGAAAGACCTGCTGTAACTAGGAGATATTTCTTTGCAGGCCTTAAGAGGTACCTATTGTTCTTCTGTTGTCTTCACAGAGAATGTAGCCTCAAGGAATGCTATTTTTTCGCCTGCAATCCTTCCTGCCTATCACCCTAGCCAGCTAAAAAGTCTGTGAAAGAATTTACAAATTAAATTCCCCACAGATCCCAACTTAGGACTTTCAGTTTGGTGCCTAAGGTAGAGCAGAATGAATCTGGGCTGATGTACTCACCAGTGCAGAAGGTCTTTCCAAAATGTTGGTGTTGGCTGCGAACCATTTTTCTAGGATACTCCAAAAAGCTGTTCCTTAGATTTATAAACAGTCATCTAAGTTTCTAGATAAAAAGTATGAAATTGATTACAACACAGATTGATCCAGAAAACTGTTTCCAGCAGCACTGGGTAGCATTGGTTCATAATAACATTTCTAAAATTAGAACATTTTAATTATCATATCATTCATGTTAAGACACATTAACTGCAACGTGGATTGCCATGTCATAACTAATATGACTGGAAATACGTCCTGTGTTTCACGTTGCTGTTTGTATCATGAAATATATGAATACATTAAAAAAACTCAATTCCCATTAAATTATATTTTATTTCAAAATAAACTTAGAAAAATATTTTAAAGAAATATCCCTAGAATACTTCACCAGAAGTCAAAACTGCACTTTTGACATATCTGTTTGGATACTGGATTATGGAATTCATCTCACCAAAGGTAGATGTTTATATATGACCCAGGGTGACTAGTTCAGATGAGGATAACTACAGCAGAGGTATCTAGGATGTCATTCAACTGCCTAAACATAAACTTCTAGTGCCATGTGACGTGCTGTTGGGTACTTGTGATAACAGCTGTGGTGAGTTGACCTCGACTGGACACCAAGTGCCCACCAAAGCCACTCTATCACTCCCCTCCTCAGCTGGACAGGGCAGAGAAAATATAATGAAAGGCTCGTGGGTTGAGATAAGGACAGGGGGAGATCACTCACCAGTTACCGTCATCGCCAAAACAGACTTGACTTGGGGAAATTAGTTTAATTTATTACCAATCAAATCAGAATAGAGTAGTGAGAAATGAAACCAAATCTTAAAAAACCTTCTCCCCACCCCTCCCTTCTTCCCAGGTTCAACTCCCGATTTTCTCTACCTCCTCCCCACGAGTGGCACAGGGGGACAGGGAATGGGGGTTGTGGTCAGTTCATCACCCACTGTCTCTGCTGCTCCTTCCTCCTCAGGGGAGGACTCCTCACCCTCTGCCCCTGCTCCAGCCCGGCGTCCCTCCCACCG
>NW_009594145.1:24925-25151 GCF_000690535.1 Cariama cristata | reverse complement strand
TGGGGGCAATCTCTGCTCCAGGCCTGCAGCACCTCCTCCTCCTGCTGCACTCACCGGGGGCTGCAGGGATGTTTCTCTCACATATTCTCACTCATTTCTCCGGCCGCAGTTGCACAGTTTCCCCTCCCCTTCTTAACTCCGTTATTCCCAAAGCACTACCCCCATGGCTGATGGGCTGGGCCTTGGCCAGTGGTGGGTCTGTGTTGGAACTGGCTGGGATTGTCCT